>NW_026705276.1:300000-386854 GCF_029867415.1 Vicia villosa | reverse complement strand
GAGAGGGGCGCATCATAAACACGTGAGCCAAGAAGCACTGGAACTGTCTGGTTTGAATAACAAACGCGCGCGTGAACGCACCAGTGAGGAGGCGCCACGTAATCATCTTCTTCACCGGTCCGTCGTTTTAGACCCTGCAACCACTTTTACCGACGGTTCGCCAGCGTAGCCATAGCCTGCAAGTTACGAATACCAGAGAATATGGCCAAAAATGTTTCGCGACCATACTATTATGATCGTCCAACCCTCACGAGCACGATGGTACCTGTTATTAGTCCTAATTTTTCCTAACAAAAGAAACCCTAATTGAAGGTACCAAACCCTAGTAATGGCAGAATACTCAGCATAGCATATAAAAGCAATTAACTCTCCAGAATTGATCACAGCATCATATTAAACGCAAACACGCGAACAAAACCAATTAATTATGCGTGGATGATTGAATTCGATGCAAAGTTTAAAAGGCTAAAAAACGGACTTACAGCGGGGAGTTCTTGAGGCTTTTGTGTTCGAGAACGATCTGAAATCACTCAATGATAGTCCAGGAGCGTTTTTGGATTGATCAAATGCTTCGAATTGGCTTGTAGTCCAAAATCGAGTTTGAGATTTTTCTTGAATCTTTGCACTCGGGTTTGGAGCTCTTGGAGGCAGAATTCTTCTCCTTAAGGGTCTGCAATGCTTCTGTATATATACTAGAGTGTTTTAGGTCAACAAAATTGGAACAAATCTTCATTGAATCAAGAATTGAATGTGATTGGAAATTTGATTGAAATTTGCCATGGATCCTTTCTATATTAGGCCAATCTTGGGATTCAAGCATCATGAACGAAATATACTGATTGGTGGGAGATATTGGATTCAATTCTTGACTTCAAATTAAAGAAAAATCAAATCTTGCATTATTTTTGTATTTTGTATAATTAAATCATGATTTTATCTAATTAAAATCATAAAATAATAAATAAAATAGCAAGAATAAAATGCTCCTAGTTCTAGCACGTGGATGGGCTTAGAATAAGGTTAGAACCAAAAGATTATAGGCCCATTTGGAAATTTTTAGAGTTTTGGCCCTTTTCCTTTCACATTTTTTCTCAAAAATAGTCCAACTTTGACAAGGTGTATCTCCCTCAATTTTTGAGGTATGGAGGTGTTCTATGATATTTTGGAAACCTTGGAGAGTCCTCTAACCAATGTCTTTGGTTCCATGTCAAAATCTTTTTTCATTCTCATTTTATGACCTTTTGAAGAAAGTGTCTTTTTGTTGACTTTTGAAGAGGACCTATAATGTATGAAGCCATATCTCTTGAACCATTGATCTATGGGCTCTAATTCTTGGACAATTGGATAGAGGAATGAATTCCCTTCAACATGAGCTTTGGTGGGAATTTTTCTGATGAAGTATGAATATTTGGCGAATTTTCAAAGTTTGGTTGACTTTTCAGTTCATGCCCAAAATAGTAACTTTTGCCTTTTGACTTTTCTGATCTTTCCTTGCATCATCATGATCAACCCTTGATCAAATGATGATTTTAGGGTTATGAGAATGTTGTTGACCAAATATCTTGAGTTTTGACTGTATTTTGACTTGAAATGACTGTTTTGCCCTTGAGGGTTGACTGTTGACCTAATCAGGATTTGAGGGACTAAATTTGCTCTGTTTGATTTGAAACTTTATATGGAGATACTTTGGGATGTTAGTGACCCTATGGAACCACCTTGAGCCATTGATTCAATGATTTTCCATCGAATTAATCAAACCCTAGTTCAGAGCTTTTGTATAGGAGAGTGTGTTTTGGAGCTTTGTCTTTTGATTTGGTTTTATGTATGAAAAATAGCATGGGCAAATTTTGGGGTATGACAGCTGCCCCTGTTCAATTATCTTAAACCTGAAGATGTAGAGTGGTCTGTATGCCAGTCGGTATCTGAAGGTGGAAGATGATTGAACACTAGAATACCAAGAAATTTGCCCTAGCTGAAGTAAGGACTTTTGTCGGAGATGGGCTTGTAGATGCCATCTGATAGTTGTTGGAGTATGGATTGTTGTGAAGTTTCTGCTTTTGCCGTCTTCTCTTTTTTGTTTGAATGTTGAGGAACCGTCAAAGGTGTCGACTCAAGTCTGTGTTGGGTTATTTAAGGAACCGTCAAAGGTGTCGACTTAATTTTGAAGCATATCATTGAGGCACCGTCAAAGGTATCGACTCAGATATGTAGATAGATTATATAAGGAACCGTCAAAGGTGTCGACTTATATCTGAAGCATATCATTGAGGCACCGTCAAAGGTATCGACTCAGATATGCAGATAGATTGTATAAGGAACCGTCAAAGGTGTCGACTTATATCTGAAGTGTGTTGTTAAGGAACCGTCAAAGGTGTCGACTTAACTCTTTGATGTATTAAGGAACCGTCAAAGGTGTCGACTTAATACTTGAGAATAGATTGTTAAGGAACCGTCAAAGGTGTCGACTCAACTCTTTTGTAAATAGATAGTAATATCCTGAAAAGTAGAGGTTAGTTTTCTTATGTCATGATGCATGTGTTTATGTAATGAGTATCTCAAAATAAATGAGAAACTTTGCATGTTATGGATTTGTTATGCAGCGATGTATGCGATGTACGAATATGTTTGTGTCATATGGTATGCGAATATGATTTATGTTGTCGAGAAAATAAATCTTCAGATGCTAATCTTGATGTTTGATTTTGTCTTGAAAGGTGTTCAGCTGGAGATTTATGATTTCTGCTTGGGGGATGATCAGTAACTTGATATTCCCTGATTGGGATACAGAGAAAATAGGGATGTAAACCGTGTTGGGGAGCCATGCCTTTATTGTGGGAAGATATCTTCTTAGTGATTGCTCTGTGGGGATATGTCAATTGATTTACGGGAGGACTTTTGATTACCTCGGACATTGTCTCTTTGCCTTTCCTACTAATAGACTATTACTACCTATTTCTATTGGAAAAAGAAAGTGGATGATAATCATGTTCATATGCATATGTTCATTCAAAATTATCATTGGACGTTTGCGTATTCGAAAAGAAGAAGAAATTTGAAAGAAAGAAGTAAATTGTATTGAGAAAAGCCATAAATAGGCAAGATGAAACATATTGTGTGTTTTTGAAAAGATAGAAAAACAAAAGAAACATAGCTATGTAAAAATAATCCTATTGAGTTTCCACTCTGCTATTGCTATTATGTCTTCGGGCATCTCATCCCATGCTTGTCGGAGAAAAGTGATTGAGTTGATCTGAACCCTTTGAACTTGTTGTTGTAGATGTATCTGATTGATGAATGATAGGAACGAGACATAGTCGTACGCTTAATCCTTAACTTTTGCCTAGACCGCCCTTTCAGGTTTTCAGTCTAGCAGGATACCCTTTTTTGCCCAAGTCGCCCTTTCGGGTTTTCAACTTGACGGGTGTACATATTTTTTATATATATATCCCTAATTTTTGCCCAAACCCTTTTGGTTTGCCGGGATGCCCTTACTTTTGCCTAGGCGCGTCGACCTAGCGGGTCATATTTATGCGTAGTATTTTTTGACTATGTCTGCGTTCACAGGTTGCGGGAAGTCCTCTCCATCCATAGTAGTGAGTATCATTGCTCCTCCAGAGAAGATTTTCTTGATAACGAATGGTCCTTCATAGGTGGGAGTCCACTTGCCCCTAGGATCACCTTGTGGTAGAATTATTCTCTTTATGACCAAGTCACCAACTCGATAAACTTGTTGTTTGACTCTCTTGTTAAATGCCTTGATCATACGTTTCTGATACAGTTGTCCATGGCAAACAGCCGCGAGCCTCTTTTCGTCAATCAAGTTTATTTGATCTAGTCGAGTCCGGATCCATTCATCTTCATCTAGCTCTGCTTCTTTCATGATCCTTAATGACGGTATCTGAACTTCAATTGGTAATACCGCTTCCATACCATAGACTAATGAGAACGGGGTTGCCCCAGTTGATGTACGTGCGGAGGTACGGTAACCATGAAGAGCAAATGGTAACATTTCATGCCAATCCTTGTAAGTCACGGTCATTTTCTGCACAATCTTCTTAATGTTTTTGTTGGCGGCCTCCACAGCGCCATTCATCTTTGGTCTATAAGGCGAAGAATTGTGATGTTTGATATTGAATTGGGTGCAAAGCTCAGTAATCATCTTGTTGTTTAGATTGGTACCATTATCAGTGATGATCCTTTCGGGAATGCCATACCGACAGATGAGGTTATGTTTAATGAATCGAGCCACCACATTCTTGGTTACGGAGGCAAATGAAGCAGCTTCTACCCATTTAGTGAAATAATCGATGGCTACTAAAATGAAACGGTGTCCATTGGAAGCAGTGGGCTTAATTTCTCCAATCATATCAATGCCCCACATTGCAAAAGGCCAGGGAGCAGTTAGTACATTTAGAGGAACGGGAGGCACGTGTACTTTGTCGGCGTATATCTGGCACTTGTGACAAGTTCTTGAATGTTGGTGACAGTCAGTTTCCATAGTAGACCAATAGTAACCTGCTCTTAGAATCTTCTTGGCCATAGTATGTCCACTAGAGTGGGTCCCAAAAGTACCATCATGCATGTCTTCCATGATCTCTTCAGCTTCTTTCTTGTTCACACAACGAAGCAGGGTTGAATCATGGTTGCGCTTGTATAAAGTCCCATTGCTCAGAAAGAATTTGGATGCGAATCTTCTTAAGAACTTCTTGTCATTAATGGATGCCCCTTCAGGGTATTCCTGAGTCTCGAGGTACCTTTTTACTTCGTAAAACCATGGCTTCTCTTCAGCCTCGTCGTCAACTATCTCATAACAATATGCGGGTTCGTCATGTCTTTCAATGATAACTATAGGAGCCTCATTGTCCCAATTGACTTTGAACATAGATGACATAGTAGCTAACGCATCGGCCAGCTGATTCTCTTCTCGGGGAATATGTTCGAAAGTAATCTCTTCAAAATATGGAATTAAGGACAGTACGAACTCCTTATAGGGTATGAGATTAGGATGTTTTGTATCCCATTCCCCTCTGATTTGGCTGATTACTAGTGCCGAATCCCCATACACTTCCAGGAATTTGATCCTTAAATCGATAGCAGCTCTGAGCCCCAAGATACACGCTTCATACTCAGCCATATTGTTGGTGCAGTCGAAACATAATCTTGCGGTGAATGGGGTGTGTCCACCAGCAGGAGAGACAATTATAGCGCCAATGCCATTACCAAGTGCATTCGAAGCTCCATCGAAAACCATAGTCCATCGGGATCCTGGTTCAGGTCCTTCATCCGGGCCAGGTTGCTTATAGTCAGTAACAAGCATCACATCTTCATCTGGAAATTCGAAATTCATCGATTGGTAGTCATCTACCGCTTGTTGCGCCAAATGATCTGCTACCACACTACCTTTGATTGCCTTCTGTGTTGTGTATTGGATGTCATACTCTGTTAGTATCATTTGCCATCTTGCTATTCGTCCAGAGAGAGCAGGTTTCTCGAATACATACTTGATGGGATCCATTCGGGAAATCAACAAGGTGGTATGGTTCAACATATACTGTCTTAGTCGGCGAGCAGCCCAAGCCAAAGCACAGCAAGTTTTCTCGAGCAGTGAGTATCTTGTTTCACAGTCGGTAAACTTTTTGCTAAGGTAGTATATTGCATGCTCTTTTCGACCAGACTCGTCATGTTGCCCCAGTACGCACCCCATCGAATTCTCTAATACTGTTAAGTACATGATTAGAGGTCTTCCTTCAACAGGTGGTATCATGATCGGAGGTTCCTGCAGGTAATTCTTTATTTTGTCAAAGGCTTCTTGACATTGGTCGTTCCATTTCACTACTTGATCTTTCTTCAGTAATTTGAAGATTGGCTCACAAGTAGCGGTCAGATGGGAGATAAATCTAGCAATGTAATTTAGTCGACCCAGGAATCCTCTAACTTCTTTCTCGTTTCGTGGAGCGGGCATTTCTTGTATGGCTTTCACTTTTGCAGGATCAACTTCGATACCTTTGCTACTAACAACAAAACCCAGCTGCTTACCAGACCTTACGCCAAAGGTGCACTTGTTTGGATTCAATCTCAACTTGTACTTCTTCAACCTATCAAACAACTTCTGTAAATGGACCAGATGTTCTTCTTCAGTATTGGACTTTGCAATCATATCATCAACATAGACCTCTATTTCTTTGTGGATCATGTCGTGGAATAAGGCTACCATTGCACGTTGGTAGGTTGCCCCAGCATTCTTCAACCCAAATGGCATGACTTTGTAACAGAAAGTGCCCCAAGGCGTAGTGAAAGTCGTCTTTTCCATGTCTTCGGGTGCCATCTTAATCTGATTGTAACCTGAGAAACCATCCATAAAAGAAAAAACCTTGCATTGTGCAGTACTATCAACCAGGATGTCAATATGTGGTAATGGGAAATCATCTTTAGGACTTGCTCGATTCAAATCTCTATAGTCTACACACATTCTGACTTTTCCATCTTTCTTCGGTACGGGCACTATATTGGCGATCCATGGCGGATAACTCACTACTTTCAGGAACCCAGCATTGAATTGTTTTTCGACCTCTTCTTTGATTTTCTGAGCCATGTCTGGTCTGCTTCTTCGTAACTTCTGTTTAACTGGAGGACTATTCTCTTTGATAGGTAAACGATGAACCACAATATCAGTATCGAGCCCAGGCATGTCTTCGTATGACCAAGCGAAGATCTCAACATTGTCTCGTAACATCTGAATCAACCTTTGCTTGACAGCATCCTCTAATTCAGCCCCTATCTTGATTTCTTTCTTTTCTTCATCGGTACCTATGTTCACAACTTCAATTGGCTCTTCGTGCGGTTGTATAGTCTTTTCTTCTTGCTCTAATAAACGGGCAAGTTCTCTAGGCACTTCACAACCTTCCTCACCTTCATCCTCAGCTTGATAGATCGGATTTTCAAAGTCATATTTAGCAATAGCAGAATCGTTATCAACAGGATCCAGCGTGGATGTGGATCTGCAGTGCATTATGTGGGTGTGTGTGAGAACGCATAGCTATAAAAGGTAAATAAAAGAAATAATAAAAGAAAAAATAAAAGCAAACACACAATTTGAATACGAAACGTCCAATGCTTTATTGAATGAAAATATGCTTATGAAATGACAAGCCCTAACAAATGGACCATTGTGCCTCGGGCGGGACACATGGCTTTAGCGTTTTATTGTCTTTATTGAAATACAAGAATTAAAAACTGGAAATAAAAGAAAAGCAGGAAATAAACTAAGAACGGCAATTACTCCTGACTATAGGAGATAGAAACAATGTCCTCGGTCTTCCAGTTGTTCAGCCCTTTGTCTGATGTAGGGGAGATCCATTTGTCCAGGTTGTGATTATCTTCGTCTTCTTCAATGGCATTAACTCCCTTGCTGACGAAGTGATGTTTCAAGTCTTCTGTACGAGGAGGTGGTGTTCCCTTCTGATCCTTAGCAGTGCAGCCTAAACCCCATTTGTTGGATTTATATGGAATGTCAGGTAATTGCCCCCAGATGGTGCAGCCACCTTCTTCTACCACAGCCCTAGCGTCTTTCAGGGAAGCCATCGTAGGAACATCTCCAGGAATTTTAGGAGGAGTGTAGACATATTTAGTTTCTGGAACTGGTTCAAGCTTCCATTCATGTGCTATGCGGGGTGATTCAAATGCCTCTCCAGTGAACTCAAGATACTTGGTCTCATCTACGAAACTTACCAAATATTCATCTTCACCATGCACAGTGACAATCTTGCCTTCCATTGGGTATCTCAACTTCTGATGGAGAGTTGAAGTCACGGCATTTGCTTTATGTATCCAGGGACGCCCAAGTAGACAGGAATAGGCGGGGCGAATATCCATCACATAGAACACAGTACTAAAAGTTTGGGCGCCTACTCTGATGGGGAGCTCTACTTCGCCATACACAGTACTCATAGTGCCATCATAAGCCTTGACTATCACATTACTAGATTTCAGCTCAATTCCATCGACCTTGAGTCTGTCCAATACCACCTTGGGTAACACATTCAGAGACGAGCCATCATCAACTAGTACATGAGCCAGGGTAGTACCACCACATTCGATGGAGATATGCAGTGCCTTGTTATGATTCCTTCCACTAGGACTTAAATCAGCATCAGAAAACCCAAGGTAGTTATCAGTTGTCAAGTTCGCAATACAGTTCTCGAGTTGAGTGACAGAAATCTCTTGTGGCACATGGGCAGCCTCTAGAAATTTCATCATAGCCTTGGCATGGGTCTTTGAACAACTTAGGAGCGACAGCATAGAGATTTTGGAAGGAGTATGCCCCATTTGTTCAACAATATCATAATCACTCTTGCGGATGTATTTCAGGAACTCATTTGTTTCTTCGGAAGGCGCATTTCTAGTGACAGTTTCAGGTTCAGGCAGCAGTCCTTTACCATGTGCGTCAGTATTCGGGGTGATAGTAACGGTAGGCGAAGTAACATTTGGGGAGATCTCTGGAGAAAACACCCTTCCACTTCTCGTCACCTTACTAGTTCCAGCAATGTTTCCTATACCAGGGTTGACATCTTCAGAAACTTTATCATATTCAAGCTCTTGCTTGACTCCTTGAACAAAAACCTCAGCGCCATAACTCCAAGGGATAGCCTTGTCGGAAGAATATGGTATTGGACCAGGTTGGGTGATAACAATCGGAGCCACACGGGGTTCGGCAGCAATCCTGAAAGGAGCCTTGGTAGGGATCTTTAGTGGTACTTTAGAGATCACAGCTACATCTTCGAGCTTCAAACCACGGGAGAAACCCTCACACAACTCTTCAACAGTGGGAGTCTTCTCAAATCTGATAGTGCCACGATCCATCCAGCCTTGGATGCCTCTTTTCAGGTTCTCACAACCCTCGGGTATGAGTGCACAGTAATAACAGTCAGGGTCACAACCTGGAAATAAACCAGCTCGCAACAACTTTCTCTTGATATCGGGGAGAGGAGTCGAAAGATCTCTCACATCATAGACATGGATGGTATCCATGATGGCATTAACAGCGTGGTCATGTTTTGGCATCGGAGCAGTGATGACATTAGGAGTCTCAGGCGCGTCAAACTCAATTTCTCCAGCCTCTAGCAAGTCTTGGACTTTGTTTTTCAAGGCCCAGCAATTATTCTCATTGTGTCCAGGGGCGTTGGAATGGTAAGCACATGTAGCCTTAGGATCATAAGTTGGACTAGCAGTGTTGGTAAACTTCGGAGGGTCTCTCAGTGTGATCAGTTTTGCCTTCAGTAGATGTTGTAGGACTTGAGACAAAGGCATGTTGATCGGGGTATATTTTCTCCTTGGTTTATCAGTCTTGCGTTGGTAATCTTGTCTAGGAGCTTGTTGAGATATTGGTGCAGAGATAAGGACGGCGCCAACAGATTGATTCTGATCATCCTTACTACGACTCTTTTGATTATGAATAGCATTAGATTCGTTTCTTCCTTGATACGGCTTCCTTGTAGTACCAGAGGCAGAACCTACTTGAATCTTCCCACTTCGAATACCATTTTCTACACGTTCTCCAGTTAAAATGAGTTCAGTAAACCCAGAAGAAGAACTACCCAGCAGGTGACTATAGAACGGCCCAGTTAGCGTGCCCATGAACATGTCTACCAACTCCCTATCATTCAAAGAGGGTTGGACTCTTCCAGCCAAATCTCTCCATTTTTGAGCGTACTCCTTGAAACTTTCTTTAGGACCCATGGACATGCTTTGAAGTTGCATGCGAGTCGGTGCAAGGTCAGAGTTATATTGGTATTGCTTGTAGAAAGCCACAACCAAATCTTCCCAAGTGCGGATACTAGCACTTTCCAGCTTATAATACCATTCGAGTTGAGTTCCAGATAGACTTTCTTGAAAGAAATGGATCCAGAGCCTCTTATCAGCAGTGTGAGGCTGAATCTTTCTCACATAAGACCTCAGATGCATCTTAGGACAAGATATTCCATCATACTTAGCAAAAGCGGGCGTCTTGAATTTCTGCGGAATAACGACTCCAGGAACGAGTCCCAGTTCTTCAAAATCCAACCCAGGTACCTTCTGAATTTCCATGCTTCTCAGACGCTCTTCTAACTGCCTATACCTCTCGTCAGATTCATCCTCGTCCTCAGGATACTCTTCTTCTTCTTCTTCTTCCCCATCAGAACCTACATGGCTTCCCTGATTGTTCTTGATACTGATATCATCTCTCTCTTTATCTTCCTCATTCTTGGGAATTTCAGCATCCTCTGCTTTCTCACTCCTTTGGGTTTCTTGGTCTTCCTGTCCTTCTTAGTCAGAAGGGCTTTCAGCTCGTTTTGCCCATTGGCTAGGGTCAGGATCAGAGTTTGAAATTCAGCATTCTGAGCTTGGAGATCCTTGACAGATTGTTCGAGATTCATCTTTCTTACTGAAATAAACAGCAACAAAGATGAGGCATTTGTTTTTATGAAACCTGTGATGTGATGTTTATGAATGATATGATCATGCATATGCAATGTTTTCAAGAGATTAAAGGACTTTTAACACATATCAAAAAGAAAAATAAAAAAAATGTTATTAATAATAATAATAAGTCTCAGGAGCTCATGGCTTTATATCTTTTTTAGAGTCACATTAAAGCATTCTAACAATAAATAACATAATAATAATAAAAACAAATAGGAAATCAATCTTCGAGTCGGCGCTTTCTCTTCAAACTTCGAACTTCTTCCTTGTGAGCTTTAATCATCTCATTTCTCTCTTGGACAAGTCTATCAATCTCTTGCTCCCATGATTGTATCTGATCGGGAGAGATGAAGTCTTCAATCTTCCATTTGCGGGAGAAGTAATCAAGCATACTATCGCGCTCTTTGGCATTGGCCGCCATTATTGCTTTTTCTTCTTCCACTTCGCGCAGGCGTTTTTCCAAGTCAGCTTTTTCTTGTCTTAGGCAAGCAATGGTGGCAGCAAGGTCTTCATTAGGAGCGGGTACATATGGTTCTACCTCCACATGAACAACGGGAGGAGTAATCCTTGGAACTATAGGAGTATCGGATGGATATGGTATGCCATACTCAACCACTCGATCATAAACCCATTTAAAATAAAGATCTGAAGGGATGTGATTCTTCATTCCTAATTCTCTTACTCCTATTTTCTTCACCTTGGTCCAAGCTTTGATGAACAACTTCTTTTTTCCAGTAGGGTCCGCACCATAATCAAAATTTTCTGCACTAAGATATATGGAACGAGGCTTGTCTTTTAGAGCGAAACCAAATTGATGTCGAGCCAGAATAGGATTATAAGTTATTCCCCCTCGAGTACCAAGAAGAGGTACATTCGGGAAATCTCCACAACTATCAAACAAATGAGATCCTTCAAACCCCTTTTGACTCCAAATAACATCGTCGTAGGAAAGCTTTATGATTCTTTGAGCCCAAGTCAAACCTTCTTCATTCTTTATCGTAGAACGGGATAAGTGCGAAATAAACCACTTATGCAATAATGGTGCACATCCAAGAATACAACCTTTGCCTTTAGATGATCGATGATGGATGGAATGCAACAAATCACCCAATAAAGTAGGAACCGGGTTGTTACTAATGAAGATCTTGAGAGCAATCACATCCACAATTTTATCATAGCGAGGGAACAACACTTGTCCATAGATTATGCAAGCAAGAACTTTTTCAAGAGCATCCATACTTGTAGCATTAATTAAAATGTCAGCTTGATTATACAAGAAGTCAATCGGTAAACCAGTATATTCTCCTTTATTCACCCAAACTTTCTTGATTTCTGATCGAGGCAAATGCAATGCAGCAGCAACATCTTCCAACTTAGGAGTCTCTTCTTCACCAGTGTAGGGCATCTGATCAAGTACCGACAACCCTAAAATAGAAGAGAATTCTTCCAATGTAGGAACCAACTGAAAATCCCTATAAGTGAAGCAATGTAGTAGAGGATCATAAAATCGGATCATGGTGTTGAGGAGTGCTTCATCCACTTTAGTTCGTACCAAATTGATTAGCTTATTAAGAGACTCAGAAAGCACGAGGGAACCAGAGACATTGTCACAAAGCAGCTTCAAAGGTGTAGGCACTCCTTTAAAGCTAAGGCAAAAAGGCTTACGAACTTTAATTTCCATGACCTACAAAACAAATTATGGTTAACAATCCTTTAATCCCTTGAATGGAGTTAGTCATGCTATGTATGGATGATGCATGTATGCATGATGCACATACACAAATAAGTCACACAAATCACACAATTTTGGCTTATGGCTTGCATGGAGTCTGATTAGGTGTCCTTCCCAAGGGCATTTCTACGGATAAGGAGATTTCAGCAACGGGTTCTACCAAGTGACTCAGAATTGTCAGCCCCCTCTAAAGCACCCTCGAACATGGTAAATGCATACCACGCAATGATACTTTAGGAAGAAACCTATCTGAGCTGTAGTATCGGGTAGCGACCATAACTTGGCATGCACCAAGAATAGCCCTCCCACTACGTTCCTAAAAGTCAGGATGGGTTAAAGGTGACTAAAGGTCCTTGAGCTCCGACGCACCCAAAGATACATGCATAAACCTCTCTCATGCAAAAGAGGTACACAATAACCAGTGGAGGCCTAACTCAAGCGCGAACTTCATTTTGACCAACCCCAAGCATGCACAAGGGGGGTCTCCATGACTATGCCGCTCCTAATCTTAAGTGTTCTTGAATCCGGGAATAGGATTCGTCCTTCAATTTTCCCAAAACAACCCTGAAAAATAAAACAAGCAAAGCAAGCAATAGAAAACATTTAATTGATTCCTAAACTTTTAAGGTAACCCCTCTTTTAATCTAAATCCCCAGCAGAGTCGCCAGTTCTGTAATACGGTGAACTGACTTTTTTAATCGAAATGTCGCGGTTAAGCATGAGTCGCCACCGACTTTTATTTTATCCAAATTAATTAGAAAGGCTAAAAGAACAGGAAAAACCTTTTAAATAAAATAGGGTTCGGGGGGTAATTATGCAAAGGGAAGGTGTAAGGCACCCTTTGCATCCATGGTTATCCATGGGCTCTTAACTTGCTTTGCTCTTTTTGTTTCAGAAAGGTAGAAGAAGAAGATATGGACTTTAGCTCGTAAATGAGCGTAGCCATATTGAAGAATTTTGAGAAAGAATATTTGAAAATATTTAGAGCAAGGCAAAGCAATTTAAGAGCAATTTACCTTATATTTGAGAAATCTGTTCTTTCAGCCTTTCAGAGCGAAAGGGTCTATCCTTGCCATAAGAGGGCAGGAAGCCTTTCATTTGGAGGTTTAAGGGTCATCGAAATATCCTTTGCCATAAGACTGTCCCATGCCATAGAAGGGCAGGTAGTCTAAGGCAAGGATCAGAATAAGCCTTTTCGTAGGCAGCCAGAAGATACCTCAGCCTTTTCCGTAGGCAACATCCGAGGGTCGAGGTCATTTGTGTATCGAAGGCAGCATCATTAGGGTCATGACCTTTTTTATCGAGGCAACACGACTGAGGTATCCTCGAATTCGAGGGACATGGCTTATTCTGCAGAAAAACGAAGGCAACAGGCAACAGGCAACAGGCAACAGAGAGGGTTACCCAAAAGCGTGCGTGTGTGCACCAATCATGTGATTCAATTCAGATTATATTATCTTGTGTTTAGTTATTCTAATTAATTTAGGGTTGCACTCCCTATTTTACTAACCACGCAGTAATATAAAGCAATAAAAGGGAAGGGGACAATGAAACCAGCGGATCCCCAATGGGGTTTGACACAAGTAATAATAAAATAAAAACGAAGGGCAAAATTTAGGGTTACCGACTATGCGAGGCTTTGACATTTGGCAAACCTGAAAAGGCGGAAAAATGGCAAACAGAAATAGGGTGAGTGCGTTATCGGTTCAGAGGCAAGCATTATAACCCTAAAAATAAAGAATAATGAAATTTAAAAATAAATAAAGTAAATAGACACTTAGCTTCGGATTTGATCTGATATGGTTGGCGGGAAGCTTCGGGGTTAACCCTGAAAGAAACAAGGCAGAGAAAAAAAAAGATGAAGGCGACACAAACCCTAATTTAAAAGATAAATCAAATATAATTTAAATTAAACTAAATAAAATTACTTAACTTCGGGTTTTCTTGAAGGCGCGTGATCGGGAGAAATCATGTTGCTAACCCTGAAAAAGCACAGAAAAGAAAACATTCAGTGTAGGGCATGATCTTCGTGAACCCTGATTAGGGTACGAAATTAAATAAAAGAAAATAGATGATTTAATTAATTATTGGTCTTGCGACCTAATTAATTAAATCAGAAAATTAAAACGAATATGAAAATATTTTTTGGAAATTTTTTGGAGTTTAAATAAAACAATTGTGATTTTCTAAAGATTTAAAGGTAAAATAAATATAAAAAGAAACAAGTATATATGAATTTATTAAAAAAAAAAAATTAATAGATTAAATAATAAAATAAACATGTAAAAAAAATATATTATATAATTTTTATATAGTTTTTATATATTAAGAATAACTTTTATTAAAAAAAACAAAGTGTAAATATATAAAAATAAAAACAAAAGGCTGTATAATTAAAAATAAAAAAAATTGCAAAATACTTAGCTATGATCCGGTGTGGCACAAGTGGGGAGGAACATGGTGTGCCTTCAGCTTTGAACACGTTGGATTGAATGGAAAACGAATCTGAGGGCTGAAGTGAGAGGGGCGCATCATAAACACGTGAGCCAAGAAGCACTGGAACTGTCTGGTTTGAATAACAAACGCGCGCGTGAACGCACCAGTGAGGAGGCGCCACGTAATCATCTTCTTCACCGGTCCGTCGTTTTAGACCCTGCAACCACTTTTACCGACGGTTCGCCAGCGTAGCCATAGCCTGCAAGTTACGAATACCAGAGAATATGGCCAAAAATGTTTCGCGACCATACTATTATGATCGTCCAACCCTCACGAGCACGATGGTACCTGTTATTAGTCCTAATTTTTCCTAACAAAAGAAACCCTAATTGAAGGTACCAAACCCTAGTAATGGCAGAATACTCAGCATAGCATATAAAAGCAATTAACTCTCCAGAATTGATCACAGCATCATATTAAACGCAAACACGCGAACAAAACCAATTAATTATGCGTGGATGATTGAATTCGATGCAAAGTTTAAAAGGCTAAAAAACGGACTTACAGCGGGGAGTTCTTGAGGCTTTTGTGTTCGAGAACGATCTGAAATCACTCAATGATAGTCCAGGAGCGTTTTTGGATTGATCAAATGCTTCGAATTGGCTTGTAGTCCAAAATCGAGTTTGAGATTTTTCTTGAATCTTTGCACTCGGGTTTGGAGCTCTTGGAGGCAGAATTCTTCTCCTTAAGGGTCTGCAATGCTTCTGTATATATACTAGAGTGTTTTAGGTCAACAAAATTGGAACAAATCTTCATTGAATCAAGAATTGAATGTGATTGGAAATTTGATTGAAATTTGCCATGGATCCTTTCTATATTAGGCCAATCTTGGGATTCAAGCATCATGAACGAAATATACTGATTGGTGGGAGATATTGGATTCAATTCTTGACTTCAAATTAAAGAAAAATCAAATCTTGCATTATTTTTGTATTTTGTATAATTAAATCATGATTTTATCTAATTAAAATCATAAAATAATAAATAAAATAGCAAGAATAAAATGCTCCTAGTTCTAGCACGTGGATGGGCTTAGAATAAGGTTAGAACCAAAAGATTATAGGCCCATTTGGAAATTTTTAGAGTTTTGGCCCTTTTCCTTTCACATTTTTTCTCAAAAATAGTCCAACTTTGACAAGGTGTATCTCCCTCAATTTTTGAGGTATGGAGGTGTTCTATGATATTTTGGAAACCTTGGAGAGTCCTCTAACCAATGTCTTTGGTTCCATGTCAAAATCTTTTTTCATTCTCATTTTATGACCTTTTGAAGAAAGTGTCTTTTTGTTGACTTTTGAAGAGGACCTATAATGTATGAAGCCATATCTCTTGAACCATTGATCTATGGGCTCTAATTCTTGGACAATTGGATAGAGGAATGAATTCCCTTCAACATGAGCTTTGGTGGGAATTTTTCTGATGAAGTATGAATATTTGGCGAATTTTCAAAGTTTGGTTGACTTTTCAGTTCATGCCCAAAATAGTAACTTTTGCCTTTTGACTTTTCTGATCTTTCCTTGCATCATCATGATCAACCCTTGATCAAATGATGATTTTAGGGTTATGAGAATGTTGTTGACCAAATATCTTGAGTTTTGACTGTATTTTGACTTGAAATGACTGTTTTGCCCTTGAGGGTTGACTGTTGACCTAATCAGGATTTGAGGGACTAAATTTGCTCTGTTTGATTTGAAACTTTATATGGAGATACTTTGGGATGTTAGTGACCCTATGGAACCACCTTGAGCCATTGATTCAATGATTTTCCATCGAATTAATCAAACCCTAGTTCAGAGCTTTTGTATAGGAGAGTGTGTTTTGGAGCTTTGTCTTTTGATTTGGTTTTATGTATGAAAAATAGCATGGGCAAATTTTGGGGTATGACAGTAGGCATGAGCTGATAATCTGGAAAGGTGAAGCAGTGATACGTTGGATCGTAAAACTGTACCAAGGTGGGAAGGATCCCATCCACCATGTTGGTATTGAGCAAAGGCAGAAGTTTTCCATACTTCTCCTTGAAAACCTGGGGGTTGACCACCAGTTTTCCGAGCTTTCCCAGTTCCTCGACCTGGGGAATCTTGAAGGTGTATTTCCTAGCTCTCTTTCTTCCGTAATCCATGGTATAGATCCTTAAGTCCTTTCTCCGTTTCTCTCTTTCTCTGAAGTTCAAAACGTTCGTTATTTAGTTTCCTTGAAAAAAGACTCGAAAAAGACTCTTTTTGTTTTTAGTTGTTTATTAATGAATGATGCATGAATGCATGAATGCACACACAAGAGTTTTAAACAAACATGGCGTTGAAGGGTATAGTGGTCATGAAGTCCAAACGCAATCCCCGCCCCAATGGTAAACTAAGGTTAAGGATTTTTGTACCTGTAGAACGGGTTCTAAGGGTCTCAGAGTTTTTGCTCAACCTTAAAGATACGTTGATTGGTATCTATAAGAGAGTTTTCTCTGAGTGTAGTATCTGCGTGACAATTACTTCCGTAATCACCGCTCTACGTCCTAAAAAAGGCTTTAAGTGGGGTTAATGTGTTTCTAGGTCCTCCTGGTACAAATCAGTCTCGGAATGCAGTGGCGCAGTTAATCACAACCAGCCAGGCAAATCCCAAGAGTAGAATTGTGAACCAAGATTAGAGGGCCTTCACCGGGAAGACATCCTCCATCCTATCTTATGTTGCACTCAAATCCAGGTATAGGATTTCTCACCACAAGGGGGAATCAAGCCCTTTCCCGATACAGAATAAACAAAATAAACAAATATATATGCAACAAACACATGAAATGACACAGAGGTTAGGCAGGACCTCTCTTGTTTGAGGGGGAATTTGGCATCCCTAATTCCTCATTGGGGCTGGACCAGCAACATGTCAACCATTGGTTTGGACGAAAAACCAAGGTTTTGAACACTTATATCCCCAGCAGAGTCGCCATTTTTCTGTGGTGTCGTTTTCTTTACCTCCCCGTTTCACTTGGGAGGACGGCACACTAGACCCTTCACGCGAAATTTGGAAGGAGAATGCGCCCGTGGTGGGATGAATTTTATTTCAGTTCTTCCTACGATATCACACGAACTTTCTTATTTGTCCTACGAGTAGGAAAGGGGAAAAAAGATCTCAACTAAACCCTAGGAGTTTGCTAAGTGTGGGGATTTCACCTAGACTAGAAATTCTGGAGTCCGGGGGGTCGGTTATACATAGGGAAGTGTTTAAACACCCTACATATCTGTAGTACTCTACAGGAACCTTCTCTGTGTCATTTGTGTTTGTGTTTATTGCTAATGATTGGGAAAGTTTCTCCTTTGTGTTAGGAGAGAGAATTGAATTGATTAAAGAAAGACAGACAGATAGACAGACTGACTATTTTTGGTATTTTATTAGCTCGTTGAGATTCCTTGTGAACCTCATGCCTACATATCCCTAGTGGAAGTCAGAGCTTAATGTAGTTCGGGGAACTAACTAGGGAAAATAATTGTTTTTTTGGTGCCTTGCTTGAAGCTCAAGGGTGAAGCTTGAATTAAATCTCTGTTTACAGTAAAGAGACATGAAATCATCTCTACAGAGAGGTATTTGTACTATTCTACCACAAACATTTTGAAAGAGTGACAGAATAACTGAATTCATTTCATTCAAGAGGGGGACCTTACTTGTGTGTGTGCAAGTATGCCAGTCAGATGCCTCTTAAATGAAAGAAAGATGCTCGTCCAAATTAGGGAAAGTGTACAAGTCTGGGGATGTGCCAGAGCATGTCTTTCAGAGTCCTAAATGGGAGACTTTGATTGAAATTGAAATTGAAATGTTTGTTTGTTTGAATGTGGTAGAGTAGTAAAAATATCTCTCTATAGAGATAAGCTATGTCTATCTACTGTATAAAAAATTTGACTTTAGCTGGCTTGTATGAGGCCCAAGCTTGAGGCTTTTTGATTGATTAATTAATATTATTTGACTCTGGGAGATGGCTCCATTGGGGGTTAATTACAGGGTATTTTTGTGTTCTGTACAAAGCCCAGAATTGAGGCTGACTCTACTTAGGGAGACTCTATTTACGTGCCTTGTACAAAGCCCAAGGTTGTGGCTAACTGTTGAGGATAATTGAATGAATGACTCTATTTTATGTGCCTTGTACAAAGCCCAAGGTTGTGGCTGACTCTAGCTAGGGAAAACATTATTTTCTGCCTTGTACAAAGCCCAAGGTTGTGGCAGACTCTTAAATGAATTAAGTATGGATGACTATATGGGGAAAGATCCTAAGTGTTAGGAATCTTTGACACATGAAAGTATGGTTTATCTGCCTTGTACAAAGCCCAAGGTTGTGGCTACTGAGTGATGAAGAACTCACTGGGGAGACTCTATTATCTGCCTTGTACAATGCCCAAGGTTGAGGCTGACTCTTGACAGGGGAGTTTTATTGTTTGGGTGCCTTGTATGAAGCCCAAGGTTGAGGCTAACTGTTTTTGTTGGTTTTGACTCTATTGAGGAGATTTTATTTATTTGAAAGACTGTTTTTCTTTGGAAGCTAACCCTTTCCAGGGATTTTGACTCAGCTGGTGAATTTGTCTGTTAAAAGACTGACTTTATCATGTTTTTTGGAGGCTGACCCTTTCCAGGGGTTTTGACTCTTTTGGGGAAATTATCTCCTAAGAGAAATGAATCTTTATTAATTGGCTTTGGAGGCTAACCCTTTCCAGGGATTTTGAATAAAATGAAAGAATGTGTGGAAGCTAACCCTTTCCAGGGATTTTGATTAAAATGAATGGCAGAAAGATTATCTAATGGAGACTTCTTGTTTAAAGCCCAAGATGAAGGCTGACACATGCTGAGGAGAAATAAACTTGGATCCTAGACTCTGCTAAGGAAGATTGATGAAGATAAGGGTGACAGAGACTGTCCATGTCTCTCATTCCAAAAATGTACTCAATGTAAAATTGAGACCAACTTAGCTTGTTTAAAGTCTGGTTTAAATTGGAAGAAACTCACCAGGGTAGGCTAAAAGGTGACTAAAGACCTGTTCCTATGTTTATAAGAAACCTGATGGGTCCTTGTATACAAGCTCAAGAGGAAGCTGGAAATGCTTTTAAGAAGCCTGTGGGTCCTTGTACAAAGCCCAAGAGGAGGCTAATCGAGGGTCCTTGTACAAAGCCCAAGAGGAGGCTATGCAGTTTTGAACTTATTTTGGCTCTAAGCAAATGGGTAAGAGGTTTCACCGGGAATAATTCCTCTTTGGGTGGATGTGTCCTATTTATTTGGATTCTAAGGTTTTTGCCAAGATGTTTCACCGGGAATAATTCATCTTGGGGGTTTGAACTACAGATCTCTAATTAGGAAAGAGCCTTCACCGGGAAGACATTCTCAATCCTAGGCCATATTCCTATAATATATATATAGTTTAACTGTCCTAAGGTTTATACTCAAACGTAGTTCTAAACTAATATATATATATATGCACAGTTTATATTTGACAGTAATTTAAATAAAGACTGTAAATTGAAAGCTTGTAAAGCCTAACCTGGATGGGGTAGAGGCCATTGAAGAAGTATGTACAAAGCCTCAACAGTATTTTTGTTGTTTTGTTGATAACAGTTGAATGTATATGATAAACAGTTAATGGTTTTTGAAAACAGAAGAAGTGAAGATGGACAAAGGTCACATAGGTATCTGAAGAGTTTCACCGGGAATAATGCCCTTCAAATACCAGAAGAATGTTTTGAAAACAGAAAGAAGATTTTGAAAATACAGTTTTGAAAACAAGCTAAGAAGAGAAGGTTTTTTGGGACTTACACTCTATTAGAGGCCCAGTACTTTGCAGTACTGGTGATAAAAACAGTTGGAAATGATTTGAAATGATATAAGGTTTTGTTGTTTGAAAACCTTAATCATTTGATTTAATCAGAGATTGAAAACAGTTTTGAGAATTGACAAAAGTCAACTTAATTGAAGTAAAAATAAAGATTTTTACTTAATTAAGACCTAAACAATTAGGGTTTTATCATAAAATTATTTACAAAGTGATTAGGTTAAAATAAAGTGATAATATATATTTAAAGTATTTAAGAAAACACTTAAAAACATACTATTTTAAACCTAATTAAAATTCAAGAAATAAATAATATTTTTATGATTTTTTTGACTATTCACAAAATAGATATATTAAATAATAGGTGTATGAAAAATGAAGTGAAAATGATTTATTTTGATAGGTGAATTAATTGTGTGAAGTTGTGAAGAAATTTAGTGTGAAAAGTGATAAAAAATGGTTTTGTCACCTAGAGGAGTTGAACTCACGCCCTCCAAGTCATTGGCCAAAACACCCACCATCTGGGCTACGCGCGCAGTTTGTTTAAGATGCACATCCAACTTATTATATTTTCAAACAAGTGGCAAAACATTGAAAAATAAATGAAGCAAAAAGTCTGGGGCGAGGGGGATTCGAACCCCAGACCTTGGGCATGAGGAGACTAAGAGCGCATGTGTGGCCACTAGGGCAAGTTGTTCAGTCGTTAATAAAACGCACACCATTCAAAATAAAATAAACTCTCCCCTGAGAATTCAAATTTTGCGCGCCACCACCATCTTCATCTTCAACCTCAAGCTCTCCATTTTTGAATTTCTGAACTTACTCGTTTCTCAACCATTTGCAACGATGTAAACATGAAACTTGCTCTAAATTCACTCACGATTCTAAATATGTAACTAACATGAACTATCATTAACTACATCTAACTAATTTACCAGAAATCGTGAAGAACCCTAAAATTTCAAAATTAAATTAAATGACTATACTGAAAGATAAATGGATGATGATAGAGGGTTTTCAATCCTCTGATGATGCTGAACAAGATAGAATCGAGCTATTTCACAAAGAGTACTTAAATTAAAGAGAGGGAGTTCAGAAACTTACCTCTGAAAATGGAGATCGTGAGGATGATAGAGAGCAACTGGGCTTGTATGAATGATCCCAAAAGCTTCCTTGTGGCTCAGTGATGCTAACTGAATGCTTGTAATGACCTCAAACCTCCTGAATTGTTCTATGGACCTCCCTCGATTTCAGCTTCAAGTGAACATGGAGGGTGTTGATTCTCGAGTTACAGATGAGCTGCAGCCATCTGGTTAGCTTCACTATGACCTGAGGAGTGTGCCTGGATGATTGGCTTGCCTTGAAACCTTCTGAATCACTCCATGGACCTCCAACTGCAGATGCTCCAAAGTGAGAGCAACAATGGTGTTCCTCCACCTACAGAAGTGATCCAGGTGCTTGGATCACCTCAAATGACCTCCCTTGAGATGTTAGAATGCTCACTTCCCAAAGATAAGCTCTGGTTTGAAGAAATCGATTCTTCTTGCCAAAGAACTTTGAAAAACAATGAACAAGAGAAGAGAAAGAGAAAGCAAGTAATATGGTTGCTTTGGTGTGTTTTTTGAATGAGAATGAGGCCTCTATTTATAGGCAAATGTCTCAGTACTGATTGGGAGAGTGAGCTTGCTTAGTGAAGCAAGTTTGGTTTCTTAGCCATGAAGAAATTTCAAAGAATATCCAAATGTGATCATTGCATTTTCGAGCCACCTCCCCTATCCATTGATTCTATCTGATCTTAGGGGACAATTCAGATGCAAAGTGAGCTCTAATTGGTTGGTGAGAAGATTCCTTGGGTGATTCATCAATTTGCCATAAATTCTCAAATGTAATCATTACATAATCACATGTTCTTGTTTTAGGAATCTTCTTCAATTATCATGGCATGGTGAAAATGAATGCATGGCATGTTTTCAGATGTGTTATGGGTCGTGTAGCATCCATAATTGAGGTCATGTGCACAAAACTTCAAAGTTCCAAAATGATGCATGACCTATAATTTCACTTCATGAGGCCAACTTTGAACAAGCATAACTCTTAGCTCAAATTGAATTTTGAGAAGGTTGAACACAATTTGGAAAGCCCTAAACATCTACTTTAAATCATTAGTTTATGTCTTCTTCAGAATCCTTTGGGAAATTTGTGAAAAATGAGGCCAAAGTTGGAAGGAAACTAGGTTAAAACACTTAGAAAAATTTCTAAGTGTTTATGACCTAAACTTCAAAATTTCCAAAACTTCATAAATGGTTGATCTTTTGAAAAAAGTTCCCTTGTAAGATGTTGTTTTATTTGGCAAGATCTACAACTTTCATGTTGGAAGTTTTTTGAGTTGTGTAGGTGAAATTTTGAGATCTCACCATGCCTTCAAAAACCCTAATTCCCGACTTTTCGCTCCTTGATGAATTTCTTTGAATTTCTTTGGCCAAATGACTTTGACATCCATATATTGATGATATTGATCTTTGAAAGTCATTTTTGACCAAAAACCTTAAAAGTCAATGATGATCCTTCACAGTTGACTTTTTCCTGACAAAGTGAATTTTTGGGCTTTTGTGTAGAAATAAGATCTTCTCCCCAAATGGATGATATAAATGGATTATATGGAGGTAGTAGAGATCCTTGAATCATGTCTTGAGTTTTGGATTCATGCCCTGATCAAAAGTCAACTATCTTGGTGAATTAGGTCAAAACCCTAATTTGTCGACCATGTGAAAATAATGACTGTAGACTTTGAATTGAAGTGTGATGTCTAGTAGATCTTGTCATATGAGTTATTTGAAGATGATTGATGTCTTTGAATGATCCCTTAGGTCTTTTTAGGGTTTCCCAAATGTGATCCCTGATTTCAGTCCTTGATAGGCTCAAAACCCTAGTCTGGTGACCTGAGTAAACCTGTACTCAGATGACTGGATGTCTAATCAATCATAGGTGAGAAAAAATGAAGTTCTTGGGCCCAATGATTGTATTAGAGACTAATCTTTGTATTGATTGATCCTTTGCCTGAGCTTTCTTGTCTTTGAGCATCCTCGATTAGGTACCAGATGGAGAAATGACTGCTCTGGGTACTTGTCTTGCCCTGATGAAAATCCTGAAGATATGTCATCTCAGGGGGGTCAAAAATTAGGGTATGACAACATGGTTCGCACATAGTTCGACATCATCAGTTGAATCCCTGACATGGTAGACACATAGTTCGACATCATCAGTTGAATCCCTGACATGGTTCGCACATAGTCCGACATCATTAGTTGAATCCCTGACATGGTTCGCACATAGTTCGACATCATCAGTTGAATCCCTAACATGGTTCCCACATAGTTCGACATCATCAGTTGAATCCCTGACATGGTTTACACATAGTTAGACATCATCAATTGAATCTCTGACATGGTTCGCATATAGTTTACCATCGTCAGTTGAATCCCTAACATGGTAGACACATGGTTCGACATCATAAGTTGAATCCGTGACATGGTTCACACATAGTTAGACATCATCAGTTGAATCCCTGACATGTTTCACACATAGTTCGACATCATCAATTGAATCCCTGACATGGTTCACACATAGTTTACCATCATCAGTTGAATCCCTGACATGTTTCACACATAGTTTACCATCGTCAATTGAATCCCTGACATGGTTCACACCTAGTTCGACATCATCAGTTGAATCCTTAACATGGATCACACATAGATCGACATCATCAGTTGAATCCCTGACATGTTTCACACATAGTTCGACATCATCAGTTGAATCCCTGACATGGTTCATACATAGTTCGACATCCTCAATTGAATCCCTGACATGGTTTGCACATAGTTTACCATCGTCAGTTGAGTCCCTGACATGGTAGACACATGGTTCGACATCATCAGTTGAATCCTTGACATGGTTCACACATAGTTAGACATCATCAGTTGAATCCCTGACATGGTTCACACATAGTTTACCATCGTCAGTTGAATCCCTAACATGGTAGACACATGGTTCGACATCATCAATTGAATCCCTGACATGGTTCACACGTAGTTTACCATCATCAGTTTAATCCCTGACATGGTAGACACATGGTTCGACATCATTAGTTGAATCCCTCACATGGTTCACACATAGTTTACCATCATTAGTTGAATCCCTGACATGGTTCACACATAGTTTACCATCATTAGTTGAATCCCTGACATGGTAGACACATAGTTGGATATCATCAGTTGAATCCTTGACATGTTTCACACATAGTTCGACATCATTAGTTGAATCCCTGACATGGTAGACACATGGTTTGACATCATCAGTTGAATCCCTGACATGGTTCACACATAGCTTACCATCATCAGTGGAATCCCTGACATGGTTCACACAGAGTTCGACATTATCAGTTGAATCCCTGACATGGTTTACACATAGTTCGACATCATGAGTTGAATCCCTGACATGGTTCACACATAGTTCGACATCATCGGTTGAATCCCCGACATGTTTCACACATAGTTTACCATCATCAGTTGAATACCTGACATGGTTAACACATAGATTACCATCATCAGTTGGATCCCTTACATGGTTCACACATAGTTAGACATCATCAGTTAAATCCCTGACATGGTAGACACATAGTTCGACATCATCAGTTGAATCCCTGACATGGTTCACACATAGTTAGACATCATCAGTTGAATCCCTGACATGATTCACATGTAGTTCGACATCATCAGTTGAATCCCTGACATGGTTCACACATAGTTAGACATCATTAGTTGAATCCCTGACATTGTTCACACATAGTTCGACATCATCAGTTGAATCCCTGATATGGTTCGCACATAGTTGGACATCATCAGTTTAATCCCTGACATAGTTCACACATAGTTTACCATCATCAGTTGAATCCCTGACATGTTTCACACATAGTTCAACATCATCAGTTGAATCCCTGACATGGTTCACACATAGTTCGACATCATCAGTTGAATCCTTGACATGTATCACACATGGTTTGACATCATCAGTTGAATCCTTGACATGGTAGACACATAGTTCGACATCATCATATGAATCCCTGACATGGTTCACAAATAGTTCGACATCATCAGTTGAATCCTTGACATGGATCACACATAGTTTGGCATCATCAGTTGAATCCCTGACATGGTAGACACATAGTTCGACATCATCCGTTGAATCCCTGACATGGTTCATACATAGTTCAACATCATCAGTTGAATCCCTGACATGGTTCACACATAGTTTACAATCATCAGTTGAATCCCTGACAAGGATCACACATAGTTCGACATCATCATTTGAATCCCTGACATGGTAGACACATAGTTCGACATCATCAGTTGAATCCCTAACATGTTTCACACATAGTTCGACATCATCAGTTGAATCCCTGACATGGTAGTAACATAGTTCGAGATCATCAGTTGAATCCCTGACATGTTTCACACATAGTTCGACATCATCAGTTGAATCCCTGACATGGATCACACATAGTTCGACATCATTAGTAGAATCCCTGACATGGTAGACACATAGTTCGACATCATTAGTTGAATCCCTGACATGTTTCACACATAGTTGGACATCATCAGTTGAATCCCTGACATGGTTCACACATAGTTAGACATCATCAGTTGAATCCCTGACATGGTAGAAGCATAGTTCGACATCATCAGTTGAATCTCTGACATGGTTCACACATAGTTCGACACCATCAGTTGAATCCCTGACATGTTTCACACATAGTTCGACATCATCAGTTGAATCCCTAACATGTTTCACACATAGTTGGACATCATCAGTTGAATTCCTGACATGTTTCACACATAGTTAGACATCATCAGTTGAATCCCTGACATGGTAGACACATAGTTGGACATCATCAGTTGAATCCTTGACATGTTTCACACATAGTTCGACATCATCAGTTGAATCCCTGACATGATTCACACATAGTTCGACATCATCAGTTGAATCCCTGACATGTTTCACACATAGTTCGACATCATCAGTTGAATCCCTGACATGTTTCACACATAGTTTACCATCATCAGTTGAATCCCTGACATGTTTCACACATAGTTCGACATCATCAGTTGAATCCCTGACATGTTTCACACATTGATCGACATCATCAGTTGAATCCCTGACATGGATCACACATAGTTCGACATCATCACTTGAATCACTGACATGTTTCACACATAGTTCGACATCATCAGTTGAATCCCTGACATGGTTCACAGATTATAATGGTTATTATAACTATGTGTTGTTATTACTATTACAATTATTTTGGTAATTATTATTATTTTTATTATTATTATGGTTACTATAACTATGTGTTATTATTATAATTATAATTATAATTAATATTATTATTACTAATATTATTATAATTTTATAATTATTATTATTATTACTATTATTATTATAGGTCAAAATAATTTATTTAAACATTAAAATAATTGTTTTTGAATAAAATAACTAATAATTTAAATGAACGTGAGATTTCTAAATTTATACATAATTTATTTTTTAAATTTAAAAAAAATTAAAATTAACGTGAGATTTTTTAAGGTAAACATAATTTATTTATTAAATTATAAAAAATCAAATTCTACAAAATAAATTTAGCGCCAGATTTATTAAGTTAAACTTTATTTTTTTTTAAATTTAAATAAACATCAAGATTTTAAATAAAAAACAATATTTTTTAAATTTTTAAAATAAATTTAACGTGAGATTTTATAAGATAAACATAATTTATTTTTTAAATTAAAAAAAATCAAATTTTACAAAATAAATTTAGTGGTCAGATTTATTAAGTTAAACTTTATTTATTTTTTTAATTTAAATAAACATCAAGTTTTTAAATAAAAAATAATATTTTTTAAAGTTAAAAAAAATTAAAATTAACGTGAAATATTTTATGGTAAACATAATTTATTTTTTAAGTTAAAAAAAATCAAATTTTACAAAATAAATTTAGCGTCAGATTTATTAAGTTAAACTTTATTTATTTATTTTATTCAAATAAACATCAAGTTTTTAAATAAAAAACAATATTTTTTATAATTTTAATGTAAATTTTAATTATGCAGTTTTTTTATTATTAATTTTAATTTTACTAGTAATGTTTATATGTTAATGAGGGGTGCATTTTGCAAAGATGATACTACTATCTCAATTTGCTCCACGCCCATTTTTCTTTTTTTTTCAATTTCTTCAGCATTTAATTAATGCTACAATCATTTGCTGCAAATTTTTTAACTTTTACTGTACCATTCAGACATTGGAAACAACAAAACACATGGATCAGCATTAAAGAGTTTTATTGTGTGTGTTGGGTACACCATACCATCAGCAACCCCAATTTAATCTAATGGTACCCTAATTTAATCCAATGGCTGAAAAGCATTTAAAACCAAAAAAAAAATGAAGTCTCTCACGGTAAGAGACCTAAACAGGTCTCTCACCCTAGCCTGAGCCGTTAACTAAGCCCAAACCTTTATGAACATCAACTTCCTAATGAAAGAGATGAGGAAAATAAGGACAATGACGTGCCAATCAATCAATCACTTAAAATAGTTACAGCTTTGAAATTAATGCACATTGCTTTTTTCTTTTTTAATTTCCATCATCAGAACTAATTTAAAGTCTATCTATTCCTTCTATCCCAATATATAAACGGAAGGAAAAAAATAAAAATATAATTTTTATATCTTAAAGAGGAAGAGTATACTATTTATTATTTTTATTCAATTTATTATTTATTTATATATTTTTTTTACCATTTAACTATCTAATTTTAAAAATCAGGTGCTCAATTATTTGTTTTTATTTTAGTTACAAGTTACAACTTTGTATTTAATGTAGATTGTTTTGTAATTAAAAAAAAAAAACTTTAATGTTTTGGTAGTCACTCGATTATTCAATAATAACAAAATGGTATTTAAAGTCTTCTTTTTATAAGAGATTAGTGAGTGAAATTCACCATAAAAAATGGCTATGATAAAAAATCACAATGAAAGGAAAACAAGAAAGTCAAAGGTCAGAAGCTTTTTTTGCTTGCTTCTTGTTCCAGAAGCAAAATTTAGTTATAATTATTATGGAGGGAGTATGTTAGAATAATTATATTGATTCTGTTCCTATAATAAGAAAAACAATATGGTCAATAAGCTAAATGCAGAAAATAAAAATGCTAATTACCTCCTACCATTATGACAGGTTTTGAGTGCACGCCTTTAATAGTTGATTCTACTATGAAGAATGTAAATTTATTACCACCAAGTAATCTTATGAATCACTCAAAGGTTAATTTTAGTGACAATACCACTTTTATAAGTTACTCATATTACTCTAAACCTCACTGCATCTATTTTGCAAATACATGAGCTGAAATTATTGCAGAAAATTTCATAGTCCTAGACATAGAGTGTCAATTATGTTGTAGGCGCAAGTATATACGGTCAAACTAGTAGCAAATGTTTAAATAGAAGTATCGATCCTAATAGAATAATAATGTAAGTGTGAGTAAAGTGGAGAAACGGTCCTACATTAGATAGGAATGTTATGACTTGATAATATATATGTGAGAGAACCCATTGACCTATCACCTTAAGGTTTTAGGTGGATAAGTGATGTGTATCTCATAAAGGTGCATAATCTTCAACTTTGTATCAATACTCCCTAGTGAACTCCCTCCAACAAATGGTATCACGAGGTCAACGGCAGTACAAGTGTGAGAGGGAGCATTGTGGACTCAAACTTGGGGGAGTATTAGAATAATAATACAAGTGTGAGTAAGTGGGGAAATAGTTCCACATTGAATAGTGAACTTCTCCCAACAAATGGTATCACGAGGTCAATGGCGGTACAAGTGTGAGAGAGAGCATTGTGGACTCACACTTGAGGGGAGTGTTAGAATAATAATGCAAGTGTGAGTAAGTGAGGAAATAGTCTCGCATTGAATAGGAATGTGGTGACTTGAACATTTATAAGTGGGAGAATCCACTCACCTATCACCTTAAGGTTTTGGGTGAATAAGTGGCGTGTCTCTTACAAAGGTGTCTAGTCCTACACTATGTATCAATGATCCCTTGTGAAAAACTCCCCCAAAAAATTGTATCATGAGTCTTTGGTTCGAGAAAGGGCCCGACTTAGTATCGAAATGCCCAAGAAGAGGAGTTAACAGCGGTACAAATGTAAGGGGGAGCATTGTGGACTCACGCTTGAGGGAGAGTGTTAGAATAATAATGCAAGTGTGAGTAAAGTGGGGAAATAGTCCCCCCCATTAAATAGAAATGCGGTGACTTGAGAATATATAAGTAAGAGAACCCACTCACCTATCACATTAAGGTTTTAGGTGAATAAGTGGTGTGTCTCTCACAATGGTGCATAATCCTACATTATGTATTAATGTTCCCTACCTAGTGAAAAATAACAGATTCCACAATGATTTAATAACTTTATTGATGTTCATACGAGAAATTATAAAATAAATATGAGCGAAGATAATAAAATAATTGATTGTTTTCACATGGTCATAAACAAATAAATCACAATTTGAAAGTAAATATTTTAAAAGAATTAAATGACATGTTTGACAATGATTCATTTAATGACTTCATCTAATGTATGAATATGCACTACTATAAAAAGCACATTTTGCTCGGGCGAAAGCCTTCCATCTAATAAAAAAAGCACATTTTGTAACAACTTCAACGGCCACATAACCAGCCAAAGTAATATATGTTCATGAGGCATCTTTCATTTTTTAAAATCACATATAACCACAGTCTAATGTACCAACCATTGTGATATGTGAAGAGTGACACGTTTCAAATCCCAACACCACAAATTTTATGTTTTTCGTTAGAAAAAAAGGTGCGTTCCCTAAATTTTTATTTTTAAATAAAAATTATATCTTTTTCACCACAATCTAGATTAACAACCGTGGTGAAATATCATGATAATTCACCACAATTGTTTTTATGAATTATGGTGAAATATATTACATATATAAGTTAACTAACTTCACTTCAGAACAAACTGCACCCAAAGTGAAACCCTAACTTCTCTTGTCTTATCTCAATCTTTCAAAACTCCATCATATCTTTACAAAACTCAAACATAACTTCTCCAACTAGTATGAATCAAGGAAATGTGTCATGAAATAAGTAACTCGCTCATATTTTGTCATCATTTTCCACGAATCTTTTCAAGGAAATGTACGTATACGTGAAACATTTTATGAGTTATGATGTCATACCCCAAAATTTGCCCATCACATTTTCATACTCAAGCTTATCCAAGTATCAACAGCTCAAGATCTAAGTGGATGCACATTCTCCTAAACAAACAACCCACAACTAGGGTTTTTGTTTCTCTCCAAGAAAAATCAAGTTCTGACAATTCAAGTGGACCTCATAACCTCTAGTATGCCTCAAAGGATCCTCATGCCTAGTTTCAAGCTATGATTCACATGATTGCTCAGTCAATGGCTCAAATGATCAATAATCGACTAGTTGACCTAAAAGTCAAACTATGGTCAAACCACAGTCAAAGCTCCTGATTTTTCATCAACATCAACATTTTGAAGTAACATTCATCATTTGATCAAGAGTTGATCATGATTCATCAAGAAAAGTTCAGAAATCAACAAAACCTAAAGTTTCTAAATTAGGGTTTTTGACCTAAAAGTCAACTAAATTTTGACCAGCCATAACTTTCACATGGAACATCAGAAATTTCCCATCCAAAGCTCAATTCGAAGGAAATTCAATTATCTACAACTTTGTCTCTCACATGCCAAGTCTAAAAGTGCTTCATTTGAGAGATATGGATCAAAACATTACAGGTCCTTCTAAAAGTCAACAAAAAGTCATCTTTCTTCAAAGAAGCGTACACGAACATGGAAACTTCAATGAAGATGAAACCAAAAGGATATTTTAGAGGACTCTTTTAGCTTTCTAAATAGTATAAGAACACCTTCATATGATAAAAAATGAGAGAGATACGCTTGGTACAAGTTGGTCGATTTTCAAGAAGAAAGCAAAACCCTAATTGGCAAATTCTTAATTTTTGAGTAATGGGCTTTTGGTTTTGAGTTTCTCACGTGATAACAAGCCCAAGGAGGATCCATTAGTCCAATATTATTTATTTTATTTTATGAATTTATCTTATTTATATTTGATTTTTATTCAAATAAATTCAAATAAAATCAAGTAAATCATAAGATAATTATATAATGAATGGTCCAATATTTTTCCCTTAATCAAGATCTGAGCAAATATAATTTGGTGACTAGGATTGAGGAGAAAATATGCAAGAATAGAATTAAAGCCAAAGAGGGAAGATTTTATGCAAAAAAATCAATAAAATCTCTTTCGAATTTCTCTCACCAATCTACTTGATCCTCAAGAAAAGTTATAACCCTAATGTCACTATTATAAATAGGACAAACTACTCAGCATAAGGGTTCACGAATTCTGAACCACCAAGACAAGGATTCAAAGCTTTCAAAAAATCTCAAAAACTAGGGCAATTCGTAAAAACAAGTTGCAGCCACTTACAATCTCTTCCATCCATTCTAATTCGCTCTGGAGGTGCCAAGGGGTAATATTGAATCAAGATCCAAGCTTTGCAACGTCCAAGATATGTATATCGTGACCATCATTCTCACTCATATTCTGATTTTTGTTTCTTGCATATCTTTGTATATTAATTCATGCTAACCATATATTTGAGTTCATGACGCTTTTTAGAATCGATTGGAACCATTACTTGCAAGGTTTAACGCTGGAACGCAGCAACACCATTGCTAGGGCATAGGCTTCATGGTCCTTCGTGCTCCACCTTTCATGGCGTTTCAGACCAAACAAACTCTTCCATTGAATTCGTAAAGGCCTAAACATGTGATCTGGGTGGTTTTTGTTTCGTGTTTGATGTTGTTTTTGCAGGTGTATGAACGCAGGCCATTCGCTACAAAAAAATATGCAGAAGTCGTAGCTAAACCAAGGCCCTTTCGTAGCTAAAAGTAGACCGATGGGAGGTTGAAGATGATGCAGCATTGATGCGCCTCGTTGACCGTGTCCACCATCCTCATTGGACAGTCAATTCTGTAGAATTCTCTCTCTATTTTTAATTGGGTTAGCCAAGATCTTTCAGCCACGCGCCACACCAGTTCAAAAAAGCTAATTTTCCATTTTTTATTTAAACATCATTTTATTCTTATTTTTATTTCGCCTTTTGAATTAAAATAGGGTTTGCCTCACTAGTTAATGAATCTATTCTACACTCACCCCTAGTATTTTTTCTTTTAATTTATAGAGTCAGTCGAGGTTCGAGGAGATCAAAGCGTTCAAAGATGTTTAAAACTAATCATTGATCGCTCTTATTTTCTGCCTTTACGTTCCGCCTTTTAATTTCCGCATTTCCCTACAGGTTTTTATTGTAATCCCCGTCCCCGCAAGTGTTTATTGTAATAGCGTAGGACTTTTATTTTTCTGCCTTTAATTTCTGCAATTTTAAACTGCGTGGTTAGTAATCCTAGGGAGTGATAAACCATGAATTGATCATAGAATCACTAATCTATAAGATACATATCATCGAAGTTAACCACGTGATTGTGCCACACACACACCTTTAGGGTAACCCTTCTTGTTGCCTGTTGCCTTATCACTTGCTGCCTTGTTGCCTTAATTTTGTGGCCTAAAAATAGTCAAGTCCCACGATTCCGAGGATACCTAAAGCAAATATTGCCTTAAAGTTATTGAAATTCCCTCGAGGTTGCCTTATAAAATGTCCCCATTGCTAAGGTATCCTCGCATGATGCCTAAATAGATAAAATTACTATTATATCCTTCCCTTAGACTACCTGCCCTCTTTATGGCAAGGGACAGTCTTATGGCGAACGATACTTTTCTCGATGACCCGCACATCCAATTGAAAGACTTCCTGCCCTCTCATGGTATGGATAGACCCTTTCAAACGAAAGACTTAAAGAACACGAAAGACAAACTTAGGGTAGGTAGTTCTTAATTGCTTGCTCAATTCAAACAAATTCAAATACTTTTCACACCTCCATTTCAAATACTTTCAAACAAGGCTACGCTTATTTACAAGCTAAAGTCCTTAACAAAATGTTTTTACTACTCACACACGACACTTTTCAAACAATTCATACAAACAAAGTGAGCTAAGCAATTAAGATCCCATGGATAACCATGGATGCAAAGGGTGCCTTACACCTTCCCTTTGTATAACTTACCCCCCGAACTCAAAATCTTTTTAAAAGGTCTTTTCCTGTTCTTTTAGCCTTTCCTAAAAATTGGATAAAATAAAAGTCGGTGGCGACTCTTGCTTACCGCAACATTTTAAAAAGTCAGTTCTCCCACCGTATTACATATGATATTGTTGTTCAAAATATTTGTCTCGTTTTTTTTGTTCAAAATATATGTGAAACATTTGTCTTGGTCCAACATAGATTTTATTGTTTTCTTGTTGTTAAGATGAAATTATAGGTTTTATATTGTTATTTTTGTTGAGATAAGTAAAGTGTTTAAGTTATTGTTGAGGTATGTTGTTGTTTTGTTAAGGTAAGTTGTTGTTTATGTTAAGATAAGTTGTTTTTGTTGATAAATAGTGTTGTTTGTGATATTGTAGATGTTTGTGCTTGTATAGGTATGTTATTGTTTATGCTATTGTTAATGTTATTCATTGTACATTGCAACTTTTTTTATTTCATTCAGCCAACATATCCTAGAATATGAGTTTATTATATTGGATGTGGTTTGATTGTTTTATAAATCTCTCATTAAATATATAACCTTTTGAATTTGTTGTGAAATCAATACCAAGAACGAAGTATAATAGGAATTAGGGAAGATACGAAGAACACAAGAATTGGTTATAACTGCTATTCTTTTACTTTCTCTTAAAACAAGATTACAAGTTTACAAGAATAACAAATAACCTCTCTCACCCTAAATTAGGATTTGCAGCTTACAATGATGAGAGACTAGTATGCTATTTATAATAAAACCTAACATACTAACTAATGGGCTTTTTCCACAAGGCCCATTACACAAGCCAACTTAATAAACAAGCTAACTTAACAAATTAGGGTTTAAACACTAAAACCTAATTTAACATGCTAACAACCCTAGCATCTTCGACACAAGCATGTGAACAACCTTCGACTTCATGCTTAATCCTATCGAACGAAGAAGCTACCCTTCGGTCATACTAGAGTTCGATCCAATTTCTCACAGAATTGAATTAAAAAAATAATAATATGGAAAATTAAGTTATGTTAGAAAATAACTCACATTAATTAAAGTTTTACGAGCTTTTTGCAGCCTGTTATCTGTATCTCACTCTTTAACAGTTAGAATTTGATTTAATGCTTGTAGTTCTTCTGCCATCACTTCCTTCTCTACTAGTTAATTTTGCAAAGTTCTTAATACTTTGCATAATGAACTAGTAGAGAAGGAAGTGCTGGTTGAAAACTTATAAGCATTAAAACAAATTCTAATTATTAAAGAGTGAGATATGGATAATGAGTTGTAGAACGCTTAAAAAACATTGATTAGTATAAGTTATTTTCTAATATAACTCAATTTGTCATATTATTAGTGAGCAGTTGGTGAAATAAACATTTCACATAAGTTATAATAAACTCACGTGAACATATCACCATGGTTGGAAGCTATAATCGTGGTAAAATATTGCGTGCTACGTATTTCACTATGCTTGGAAGGAACAATTGTGATGAAATGTTTAGATAATAGCCAAAATGTTGGCACTGGGTATCAAACCCTTAGACCTTCATCTTTTACTATAGTTGTTTCACTACTACAAAAAAGTACCTTTTGTAAGCCATTTCACCTCAGCCAAAGTATTCACCATGATATAATCTATTCAATTAGGCGCTTTCCTTTTATTTTCATTTTAAGCCACTTTTCACCACGGTTGGAAACCGCGGTTTTAACTTCCAATCGTGATCAAAAGTGGCACCTGGTCAAGAGTTCAAATCCTAACACCTACAATTATTTTTTTTAATTTTAAGCCATTTTTTACCACTGTTAGAACTTCCAATCATGATGAAAAGTCACTCAAGGTCATGGGTTTGAATCCTAGCACCTACATTTTTTTGTTTTTTTAATTAATTTTTAAGCCACTTTTCATAGCGGTTGGAATTGCAATCGTGGTGAAAAGTCACCCAGTTTTGTTTTTCCAATATATATATAATACTTTTTGTTCATTCTTTTTGCCCTAGACAAATTTAGACGAACTTCATCTTCTACCTCCAAACATCATCTTCCATTTACGAAACTCTATTTCTCCACTAAATCTAGCTCAAAAACATCATTTCTTCCATAAACAAAACTCGAAAAACATCATTTCTTTCATTAACAAATTTAAGAACTGCGTCATTTATTCTCCAACTTGAGTAAGACAAGGAAATCATGGATTCAAGTTAGCAATGTTAGTTGTTGTTGTGTCAGGTAAAATGTTTAATGTTGTTATTGTTGTTGAGATTTAATATTTAACAATTTTATTGATTATGTTTTTGTTGTTGTTGCTATTGTTGTTGTTGTTGAAATTTAATGTTTAACGATTTTATTAATTTATTTTGTTATTGTTGTTGTTGTTGTTCTTATTGTGGTAGTATGTGGTAGTTAGGCATGGCAACGAGGCGGGGCGGGGGCGGGTTTAGTCTGCCCCGCACCCGTATCCCTATAACAGACCTGAACCCGCCCCCAAACCCACTCGGGGTAAAAATTTACGACCCAGACCCGCCCCCGCTGAGAACGGGTTTGCCCCAGTTGGGGTAAAAATTTAATTAAAAACTTGATCATTTTAATAATAAATCGGTTGCTAAAGAGTAATATAACTCATTTAAACATATTCCTAAAGAGTAAAATAACTCTATTTAAAGAGCTTAGTACCCACTTAGCAACAAACATAAATTAACCATCAACAATACATATTAAAAATGTTACAAACTTCCTGAAGCAGTATCATTTTAGAGGCTACATGTAGAGTACTCAAATAGTTGAAAGATAATTAAAACAGATGCTTCTAAAGAGTTCATAACATCTTCAAAGTCTTCAAAGGTTCCACAAATCAACAAAATAACTAATTCAACATTTTGGACAAAAGATTATAAATCATCTTAACAAAAAAGTTCTAAATAAACAACAAAATTTCTAATAATCATCATCTTCGAGGCGGGAGTTGGAAACAGAAGTAACACCATCGATCAACAACTCACCTGTATTGAAATATAAAAGTTAGAATATAGAGATTTAACTTGGAAAATTTAATACAAATAGTATCAATAATACCTTCATCATCAGATTCCATTTTAGTGAGTAAAATAGCATTTTCATTTTCCACGTTAGATTTCAAATTACTTATCAATATAGTCAATGATAGTCTTCATAGGTAAAAATAAGAAATAAAAAATAAAAACAAGAAATGTCTTACCGGTATTCTCAGCACTCCATAACCAACTTCTTGCACACATCAAAGCTTCTAAAGTGGTCCAATGAAGCCGGCTCCGATGAGGGCTTACAATATGACCACTTGTACTAAATGCAGATTCAGAAGCTACAGTAGAAATAGGAATTGCCAATACATCCCTTGCAATTGCTTGAAGTGTTGGATACTTAACGCCATTCAGCTTCCACCATGATAAAATATCAAATCTGAACTTCTTGGTAAAACATCTTCATCTAAATAAACATCCAACTCCGTTTTAACAGATGAAGTTCTAGCTCTTTTTTTCTTATGACATAAAAATCATAGTCTTTCAAACCATCATTGCCAACATTTAAGATTCACTTCTAGAATCATTGGTCATTTTCAATTGATAATCATAAAGCAAGTCATAACAAAACTGTCTGATTGACTTAACTTGGTCATTGGCATCATTCCCATAGAAACTCCATAATAATATTCAAGCAAATCAGTTTTATACCTAGGATCCAAAATAGCAGCAACCCCCATTATTTCATGAATCACACTCCAATACTTTTCAAACTTTACCAACATATTTTTTGCCTTCTTTTCGACCAATTCATCAAAGGATTCAATCCACTCAAGTAATGCAACTTTAATTTGAAAAATCTTAGGAAAATATTCATTGGAAGTTGGATACTTAGTGCCAGAAAACACTTTAGTGACATAATTGAACAATTTCAATTTTTCACAAATCTCTTTTGCTAACTTCCATTGCAAACTTGTTGGCAAACAAGTGTACTGAGCTACACGAATTGCTAATTTATTAAATACATCTTCATACAAAATGGCAACATCAAGAATCTTGTAGGTAGAATTCCATCTAGTCGGACAATCTAAAACTAAACTCTTGGTGCAAGGTATTTTTAATTGTTTTGATGTCTCCTCAAACCTTTCCTTCCTTTTAGGTGTTGCATTCCAAAATGCAACACTATCTCGAATCCTCTCTATCCCATCTTTCACAACTTCTAACCCTTCTTTTACTATCAAATTTAGTATATGTGCACAACAACGCACATGAAGTAAGGCCCCATCCCTTAATAATGTCTTCGGTTTCAACTTAGCCTTAATTTTTTCAATCATTGCATCATTTGTGCTACAATTGTCCAAAGTGGTAGTAGACAATTTTGTATCAATGTTCCAATCCATCAAACATCCAACTAATGCACCATAAATTTTTTCACTAGTATGAGGTGCAAGAACATATATAAACCTAACATAATAAGATTCACAAAACTAGTATAAATAATATGCAATCAAACTAGTATATATAATATGCAATTAAGCTATTATTAAAAGAAATTAGATTTACCTCAAAATGTGACTCTGTAAATTCCAATTTCCATCAATGTAATGAGCAGTGACAGCCATATATCCCTTTTTTTGATTGCTCGAGGTCCAGAGGTCAGAAGTAATGGCCAATCTTCTTTCAAGATTTTCTAACAACTTCAAAGTTGATGATCTCTCCAAATTGTACACTTTGAGTATCTCATTTTTAATAGTATTTCTACTCGGAACTTGAAATATTGGTTGGAGAGAAGCTGAGTATCTTCTAAAACCAATATGATCCACTATTGAAAGCGGATATTCATGCAAAATAATTGCATGTGCAAGCTCTTTCTTAGCATTTTCTGCATCATAGATTTCAGTACTCAACTCTTGTTTACCTTGCATGGTTTTAGGCGTAAGAAATGTTTGTCCCTTATCAGATGGTTTCAAAATCTTCTTTTTAGGACATTTTTCCATATTTCCTTTTAAATGTGTTGTCCCATCATTTGATGATCCATTAAGCATCTTTGAGCAATAATTACATTTAGCCTTCTCTTTTCCGTCAACTTTGACCTTTGTAAAATGATCCCATGCAACACTTCTATGTTTGGGTCGACGATTTACGGTTGTTTGGCTATCGACCTCCATATTATCATTTGTTGTGGAAGGAGGGACATCAATTGATGCGTTACCACTTTCATTGGGAGTTGGTTGATGTGTACTTTCTTGTGAGATAGGCGGACACTGTGTTTGAGAGGTACCATCATTTTCCATGATTAATTATCCTGTTGAGTTAAACATAAGAACAAACTAAAATTTATCAATATTCTAATGCTGTCATGATATCCCAGAATAAACAATATACATGAATACAACATTTATTTGTTCAATTCAATATATTTATATAGAAAAAAATTACACAAATAGTAACTAAACATCATTTGCAGGGCTGAAATATTTATGCACAAATAGAGAGAATCCACAAACTAGCTGAAATGTTTAGACATATAAAATTGCAGGGCTGGAAGCTTTAACTTCAAATAATCAAATAATAAACTAGAAGAATGAATGTTTGCTTTAGTAGTAACACCATAGTATATAAAGAAGTACCAACGATAATAATACAGACCATAGTATAATGTTAAAATCATAGAAATTTAAATGATTAAACAATCATCACAGCTTGAAAATAAATAAAAATTTAAAAACTTAAAAGTGGAAGATTAAATATCATTTAGCCTATGTTTCCAAGTATTTGTAGCAATGATTTCTTTTGAAAGTTAAAAAGATTATGAGAATAGACCAAAATTCAGAATAAAACATTACTGTTATTTGTAGCAATGTTTCCAAGTATTTGTAGCAATATTAATTTATAGAATATCATTCTGTTATTGATTGAGAATATAACAAAATTCAGAAACCACAAAAGAAGTATTCACAATCAAAAGTTCAAAAATATAAAAAGAATTTCCTTCAGGCATTTGAACAAACAATTGGTAGACACAATTCAAATTAAAAATAAACTATTAATGTAGTTTTAGTTTATTAACTTGTAAATTTAAATTGCAAATTGATGCAAAATAGAGATATAAACAAACACAACACCTAGAAATTAGTCAAATCACTCTCAATGAATTGAAGAAGAAAAGATAGAACAAAAAAACAAACAACTCAATTTATTCAATGTTCTGTAAAACCTCTCTCAATGAATTGAAATCAACAATAAATCTATGGAGAAACAAATGAAGACATAAAATCAGATTTTTAGAGAGAAGATATGAAGAGAAAATGAGGAAGACATAAGAATATGGGATAGATTACCGGTGATTTGAGAAATAGAGGAGAAACACGATGAACACTACCGCCAGTGACCAAGAATTTCCGCCGTTTTGAGAAGAAGACTAGAGGAAATGAAACTAGGGCTAAGATTTGACTCTGCTCTTCATTTTTAATTATTTCTTCAAAATCGGTTCAGTGGCATATAACTTTAGAAAATAATTGTATAATAAAATAATTAGAATAAGGGTATTAAAGTAAATTCCATTATACTGGGGCGGGGCGGGTGCGGGTGTGGGGCGAGTAGTAGCATCCCCCGCCCCGCACCTGCACCCGTAATTACAAATCGGGTTTAACCCGAACCCGCACCCGCACCCATTCAAAATGGATTTCTCCCGCTCATTTCGGGGCGGGCCCGGGTTTTCTTTCCATGCCTAGTGGTAGTAAATATTACACATACTACCATACTATTCGTTACCACGGGCCACCATCTGTGGTGGTATCATTCTCCCAGCCATGGTAAAAAAATTGTAGTGGTGATGATATGATATGTTGTGACATGTGAGGCCATAACATAGTTTATTGGTGGGTAATGCCTACGACGTCAAAATATGCATTGATTCACTAAAGAAATTAATCTTAAGCATCAAACTAGCATCAATACATTGCAGTTAAGTGTTATGATTACCTATATAACCCTAGTTCTTTATGCATAAAGTAATTAAGTTAGCCATGTATACGTACTTGCATATTTATCACATTTTTTCTACTGCTGCTTTGTTATATTAAAAGATATAGAACAACAATTGTTTAATACAATTGTGGTTGTATGTAGCGTGCTTTCCAGTTTACTACCACGGAAAATTTACTGTGATTATAAATAACCTACTAACAACCACACACTATGTAATAACAGACCATCAACCGTGATTATAGGTCTTTCACAATCGTTATTATATGTATTTTTCATAGTAGTGTTTTCAAAAACCATAACTATATGTTACACATTATTGTGTTTTTACCACGGCTACCAACCCGTGGTAGTAAAGATGACACATACTACCATACTATTTGTTACCACGGGGCACCATTTGTGGTGGAATCATTCTCCATACCATGGTAAAAAAAAAATTTGTAGTAGTGATGATATGATATGTTGTGACATGTGAGGCTAGAACATAGATTATTGGTGGGTAATGCCTACGACGTCAAAATATGCATTGATTCACTAAAGGAATTAACCCTAAGCATCACAATAGCATCAATATATTCCAATTAAGTGTTATGATTACCTATATAGCCCTAGTTCTTTATGCATAAAGTAATTAAGTTAGCCATCTACTAGCATATTTATCACATTTATTCACATAGTCCATTTATTAGAAAACTTCTTAGTCCTAATAAATTGTTATCTATCCCTAATATGACTAACCAAAGGAATAAATATATAGCATAAAAGCATATGAAGAAAATTTACCATAATCACACATTTTATAATATTCAAAAAAATTACTTTGTCAATAAATTTAAGATTATCTAACACAAGGAGTTTATCTCATGATGAGCAAAGTTAATACAACAGAGAAAAGCCTTAATTTAAACATTTATACGTAAGATGAAAGAAATGGTAAATCTAAGACTAGCACTTCGACCACTTGCAGCTTTCAACCAACAAGAGACGTTTGGTGTCATGCCTCCCAATATTATACTTCCTCATAACTGATAGGGAAAGAAACATGATGGAACTCTGGATCTTCCTTCTTCATTGTTACATATTTGTCTCTAAATTTCAAACCTCTTTTCCATTGTCAATGCATGTCCATTTATATGAACTCTTCAACTTGTGTGTTGCCTCTTTCCTTAGGTCTTGGGCCTTGTAATTTATCCATTTATTTCAGCCTAAGGAATAAATCATATTCCCTTGTCTGCAAGTACAAATATCAGGGTAGTACATATCTTATGAGAGACAACACAACTTGTGGTAGACCTCTATTAGCTTAGATGCAACATGCTATAGCGTTGAAGCAACTTTTACAAAGTTTTATCTTCTGGAACTGATCCTTATCGCATATCCCTTATAAATCAACCCTAAATAACATGCTTATGATTTTATTTTCCACAACAGTCCCTTGCTCAAACTCACGACTTAATCCAGCTTCTTCTTACTCAAAACCTGTTGAGAACTTTTCCATGTAATACTGTCGTTACAAAACTTGTCATAATGGTTAATCTTGTACACCAAGAAAAAAGTAAAAAATAAGAGAGAGAGAGAGAGAGAGAGAGAGAGAGAGAGAGAGAGAGAGAGAGAGAGAGAGAGAGAGAGAGAGACTAGTGTTCTCAATACTAACTAAGATAATATCCTAAACATAATAAAATAACCCTAATAATGTTAAACTTAAATGAATGATCCAACTATTTAGGGCTTAAATATCTCACAATAAATGATTAACCACACTCCTAAACTTGATTTATTACTTTTCCTAAGGTGGTAGGATGAATAGAATAAACAACCAAGAAAATTCTAAGATCACTAACACATTTCATAAAAAACAATTTCTTCTCTATGAAGTGTATTCAAACATTAGCACAACTCAACCTTGCATTACCTTTTTTACTCATCGTGTGTGTGCACGCGTGTATGTGTGTGAGAGTGTGTTTGTAACCCATATCACTAAATTTCATATTAAAAGACTTCTTTCCAAGATAATTAGCATAAACCAAGTTTTCTTGCACTACTTTATTTATTTTTCACTATATATTTTTTTTCTTTTTCACTATATTTTTTTTTCTTTTTCACTTCATTTTTTAACATGCATTAGTAAATACAGTAGTCCCATTTAGCTAGACTTTTTAACACATTTTCATCTCTTAAACCTTATCTTAGAGCAATATTATTCCATATTCTAGAGTGATTCAAACTAGTTAGAGTGCTAAAGACTTTTATGAATTTCTCTATCGTGAAAGAGGTCATAACTTTCCAAGATACATATGTGCAAAACTCTCAAATTTTTATTTATTGTATAGCACAAGCCTTGTTTCCAACATTTATCAATTGTTCATAGTCTTTTTGAAATTTTGAATTATGTAAATTTTACTGATAATAGATTAGATTGATTATTATAATTTTTAAAAATATTAAAACATAAACATAAAACTTAATTAATCATTAATTACAAACACTTAATCAAAACATACTAAATAAAGAGTGTTACTCCCCCAAACTTGAAATAAGGACAATGTTCTCACTGATCAGTATGAAAGACTCTGGTACGAAACTATTTGACATAATTAAAACATATTAAATTAACCATTAGTAATGAGTTTTTTTTTTTGTTAAAATGAAATACCAGTTAGGCCAAAAGCCTACTCATTTTCCTTATTTTGGTCTTCTTAGTCCTTTTTTTAATCTTCTCAGGCTTAGCCTCCTTTACTTTCTTACTCAACATGTTTGCCTTAGCCACAAGAGGCATGACAAAGTCGTCTCCTACATAAAAATAATAATGAATTTCTTCTTTCTTTCTTTTATTTCTCTAGTGCAATTTTTTAACCCTATACTTTTAATTTCTGCAATTTATTAGCAGTACTTTATTTTCGCTGCAAAACACTCATTCAAAATTACTAATACGACCTTAATCGAGAAAGGTATAAAGTTAATCACGAATTTTGAATACCACAATTCACCCCTCCCTCTCTTGTGTTTGAAGTCGCTTGTCCAACAAGTGACATTAGAGCCTAACTCCTATTAAGGACTAATCCTCAGGTGGAAAAATATTTTCAAACCATTCACTAAACAAACTTTCATCTCTCAATGGAAAATAGTGTAGTTTTTGGAAAGAGAAAATGAAAATTTTCATAAAAGGGTCGGATTGTGGTATTTTGAAGGTTGTGAAAGAAGGATCATTTGTCCATACATACAAAGTTGATGGTGTTGTAGTAGACAAACCTGAAAAGGGCTGGTCCAAAGAGGAAGAAGAGAATGTGCAATTTGGTTTGAAAGCAAAGAATACCACAATTCACCCCCTTTTGTGCTTGAAGTCACTTGTCCAACTAACTTCGCAGATCCTGTTGGACTAGCCTCGATATGGCTTACTTTGAAATCACCGTTGAAGAAGAATGATTAAGTATCTTGAAGAAGACTTCTTTAATACATTCCTTTTTTGGTCAGCATGGGTTGAGCCTAGTCTTTATTCCTGCTATGATATCTCCAAGTGAACTAGCAAAGCCATAATATTTAACTTGCCAAGACGAGCCTAACTAGAAAGCCTTTCATTAACTCATTCCTTTCCTATTGGTGGTGTTAGATTTGTTCTTCAACGAGGGTGAGTTATCGTATCATCGAAGGCAAACGGATCTCTCTTATAATATGTGTTCAGATCTAATTAACAGAGATTTAATTGCTCGATCGCATCGGGTCAAAAGTTATTACAGGAATTCAGCCATCCCCGATGGATCTCATAAGTGTTCTGACACTGACGACGAATAAGACAACTAAAAGGAACTCCACACTCGAGGTTCCACTTATCTTCTCACGACCTAAATATTCTAATGCCACTATATCCCTGTTTTGCGATTTAGTATCAATTCGTGTTTGGATGAGGTGTTATGATGGCAGATCATCACTAGATTTTGCTGAGTTGCGGATATCACTGATGGCGAGCAATTGAGGTGGAATAGAATCAGAAGATCTAACAGAGCTCTTCATTGCGATGTATGAACTAATTGTCCCTATATCGGTTTCAGTATAGATATAGATTTAGATCGAGGATGATCTACTTGTGGAATTTCGCAGGAAATAGGAGTCAATTCCCCACACGGTGTCATTGTTCTGTTGTCGAACCAAAATTGATGTGTATTTATGGAAAATGATTATGAATCGGTAGTGCTGATCTCTAATGTGGTGGCGTGGAATGAACCTGCAAGATTAGCACTCCAACGTCCAAAACAGTTCAGAATCTAAAATGAGTATATTGAAAATGGATCTCTCCTATAAGATTATTCTAGTTGGGCTTGCATCAAGTTAGTTCTTTGCTTTGTTTTTTTGACCTGCACATAACAATTACAATTTTATATATATATATATATATATATATATATATATATATATATATATATATATATATATATATATATATTTGGTGAGATCTACTCCTAATTATTTAAAGTAAGGGTTAATAGTAATTCACCCTCCGGTAATGTTAGCGAATTTTGCTTTTCCCCTCCCTATCTTTTGACAACGGTTTTTTCAAAAAAACTGTTGCTAAAACCTGCTTTTGGCAACGGTGGGGAATAAACCAAGCTCATATTACATAGGGTAAACTACTATTAACCTTAAAGCAAAGATAATGTTTGACCTATGTAGCTCATTCCATTCCATTTCATTTTGTTGAGTTTAAACGTGTACACATCTATGATCTATAGCTAGTTGCCCCCCAATGAAGCTTTATCTCCATTGTTTTAGTTCAACGTGTTCTCATAATTTTGCACAAACATTACTTGTGGGGAACATGTGAAACAAGCTTCATCTCATTTTGACCAAGCAAAGCAACAACTAGATAGTGGTTGGTGGTGACATATTAGCAGCTTGTACGCGGAAAATGACGTTACGAAAACTAGTTTCGCACGTTTGGCCCTTTCCAAATGTGCTCATTATTTCTCATTCCAAACTTTCTTATCCAATAGCAAGTTCACACGTCTTTTGGATGATCATGGACCATACCATTTTTTTTATAAATATATACTTAAAATTATTTCGTCTAAATGATTTTTTTTCATGAAATAGATAAATAGTTGTATGCCTTTTTGAAAATTTTAAAATATCTTATCCTTTTTATTCGATGACCTACGTGAAACAAGTAGTCTCATCACTGATTTGATTTCAGTTGTTTTGAGTTTGACAACAAAATTCAGATTTTTCATGAAACTCAAATGGATGAAATTTAATTAGAGGGATTGTTGCTCTTACTGTCTTACACCATTCTAGTTTTTTTTTTTTTTTATATAAAACAAAATTAAAATACCTCAAATAGAAAGATTTTTTTAAGGGTTAATACTACTTTACCCCTGCCATATAAGCGAGATTCGGTTTACCCCCTCTAAAAAAAACTTATTGGACAAACCTTGCAAAATAAAGATTCCATCAAATTTGACCCTGATCAGTTTTTTTGGCCAAGATTCTTAGAATCTTGCCTACGTGGCAATTTTGACAGTAGTGCTGACTGTACAACACATTGCTTATGTGGCATAGTCAGCACTGCCACGTGGAATTTTTTTTTTGAAATTTTTTTTTAAAATTAATAATTTTTTTTTTTAAAAAATTTAATATTTTTTTACGTTTTTAAAAAATATTTGACAGTACCTGCGGATTTACGTACGGATTTAAAAATACCTGCGGATTCACCAACGGATTTGACAATACCTGCGGATTTACCTACGAATTTGACAATACCTGGGGATTTACCTGCGAATTTACATGCGGATTTACCTACGAATTTGACAATACCTGCGAATTTACCTGCGAATTTGACAATACCTGCGGATTTACCTACGAATTTGACAATACATGCGGATTTACCTACGGACTTAAAAATACCTGCGGATTTACCTACGGATTTGACAATACCTGCGGATTTAACTACGAATTTAAAATTACCTACGGATTTACCTTTAAAAATACATGCGAATTTACCTGCGAATTTGACAATACCTATGGATTTACCTACGGATTTGAAAATACCTGCGAATTTATATATAATAAAAATAAATTTTAAAAATAATAAAAAAAAACAGTAAAACAATTTTGGAAAAAAATTTTTAAAAAAAATTAATAAAAACGTAAAAACGTACATTTTTTTTAATTTTTCCAATTTTTTATAATTCTTTTTCAATTTTTTTATAATTTATATATAATAAAAACGTAAAAAAATATTAATTTTTTTTAAAAAAAAATTTTAAAAAATCAACAAAATTAATAAAAAAAATTTTAAAAAATATTAAATTTTTATTAAAAAAAAATTAATAAAAAAATTTTTCAAAAAAAAGATTAAAAAAAAATAAATTCCACGTGGCAGTGCTGACTATGCCACATAAGCAATGTGTTGTACAGTCAGCACTACTGTCAAAATTGCCACGTAGGCAAGATTCTAAGAATCTTGGCCAAAAAAAACTGATCAGGGTCAAATTTGATGGAATCTTTATTTTGCAAGGTTTGTCCAATAAGTTTTTTTTTTTAGAGGGGGGTAAACCGAATCTCGCTTATATCGCAGGGGGGTAAAGTAGTATTAACCCTTTTTTTAAATACCATAATTTTTGTATCCATTAAATGATTTTGCTAAATGAAATGTAAAGTGTGCTAAAATTGAGTTGATAGATTTTCATTGAGATTTATATTTAGAAAATTTTTATCTTAATAATCTAAATTAAAAAAAAAAAAATTCAAACTAACTAATGCTTCAAAAAAATTCTCAATCTACACCATTTTTAAATAAAAAAAATTAAATTTAAGAGGTGACGTCAATTTGATTGATACATGTTCATGATGTTGTCAATTCAATTGACGTTTGTGTATATTATTTTAATGGTTGAGCTAATTCAATTTGCATCAGTATGTATAACACAATACACAGTGGTATCAATTCAATTGGTGCCAACATTGAGATAATACACAACCGCCAATTGTGTTGACAATATCATGTGGAGACATCAATCCAATTGAAATCACCTCTTAATTTTTTTTTTTTTTAAAAAAGATAGATTAAGAATTTTTCTGAAACATGGGTTAGTTTGAATTTTTTTTCTTCGAAAATATGAATTATTTAAATAAATGAATCTATATTTAACTAATTTTTTATTTCATAAATGTTATTATTAACTCTCTTAAATATATTTATTTAGTTAATTGATCAATTTTATTATTTTAAAGTGTTAAATTTTATTGATTTGACATTTGATGTAAATTATTTGTGATATGACATTAAAAAATCATCAATGATATGACATTATGACGAATATTTTTCTTTCTCTAGTATTTTTTTTACTCTTATCCCAAATATTAAATTCTTTATATTTATATGAGAAATTAAAAAAATCATAGTTTTTTTACTCAACATTTTCATCAACCTCCTCAAAGTTGCACCACCACCGCCAAATTTTCCCTCGTTACTTGAACTCCTTCAGTTTGATTAGTTTTATCATCGATATAATTTTTTTTAGGATTAATAAGTATTTTGTCTCAGTCATAAATGGGGCTTTTGAAAAACCCTTTTAAAAAAGTTTAAATTTCACCTGCCATATGAAGATTCCTCTATTTTACCATATCTTAAGAAATTTACCCATCAATATCTTATTAAATTTCATGTAATTTTTTAAGAATTTATACATATTTTGTCTCCTACAAAATTGGCGATTTTTGAAAAAATCTCATGCCATGTCATTATTTTTTATGATTAGGTTTCTTGAGAGAGAAAAATAGGGGAATCTTCATGAGGCATGAAGAAATTCAGTTTTTTATATGGAGTTTTTCATAACTCGCCTATATGGCTGGGAAAAAAATACCCACTAACCAATTTTGTAAAGCAAGTTGTTATGAAATTTTCTATCAATGCCTTCAAAAGTTTCTAATCTAATTTTGTTGTTGTTGTCAACTAATTAGATGAGTTTTATATTTGAGTTTCTAGGCTATGAAATGAGTTTTTGAGTTCCTAAAAAACTTGCAAAACAAGCTTTATCATAGAGATGACATATCCTACGCGGTGTTGAAGAAGATCAATAAAAATGGAAATGTGTACATATTACACTTATATAAACAAAGCATGTCTCAATGATCCTTATCCACTACCAAACATAGACACGTTGGTAGATATAACACCGGGCTACAAAGCCTTCAATTTCCTAGACGCCTACTCAAGGTACAATTAGATTTTGATGATCTCCACGGATGCACCAATGACGACCTTCATGACAGGCATGCCAAAATTCTACTATAAGGTCATCCCCTTCGAATTTAAGAGTGTGGGAGCCATCTGTTAAAGGCTGATGAATAAGGAATTTGTAAAGCAAATAAAGGATAATAATAAAATCTACATGGACGACATGATAATGAAAATCCGAGATATGTAAATTCATTATGAAGACCATAAAATAATATTTGATAAGGTCGCAAGGTACAAAATGAGGTTGAAACTATATAACTGTACCTTCAAAGTTCAAGGAGGCATGTTTTTAGGATTCATGATTACTCAAAAAAGGATAGAGGTCAATCATGACAATGAAAGTAATTATGGGGATGCCAATATGATGTTCTTTAAAGAAGTAGAAAAAATAAAAGGATGCATAACATATTTGTCTCGATTTTTAGAGATTCACATATTGATAGTTCTCATTCTACGAAGTCCTTAATAAACCGATATGTTTTCACTGGATCCCACAATGCGAGTGGGTGTTCAACAAATTAGAGAAGTTTTTTTCATCACCATTGGTCTTGACCAGACCCATTTCATGTGTTAAATTAACCCTTTATTTATCATCCACAAAAGACGCCATAAACTCATCATTAGTAAAGGAAAAAGAAATAATCCAATACCACGGGTACTTTGTCATCATAATGTCGGAACAAGAAGATGTGCAAATGTAAAAGTTACTGACATTTACTTTAGTGATGTTTGCTCGAAGACTTAGATATTACTTTCAAACACATTTCATATTCGTCAAAATCAACTTTCCTATCACGAAGATCCTACAAAAATCCGAGTTGTTAGGAAGAATGGTGACTTGGTCATTATATATAAATGCTTTTTACCAATGATGACCCAACAAGATGTACATATGAATGCAAAGTAATGACAAATTAAATAAAATTGTTGAAATAATTAGGGATTTCAAGAAGGATGAAAGGGAAGAAGAAGAAGAACAACAAGAAGAAAAAGACAGAAAAGAGATGAGGGATAAAATTGTAAAGGGAAAAATTATTATCCACTGAAAACTGTTAATTATAAAGAATGTATTTCTAAACTACAATAGCATGCCTATTTATAGGCAATCAAGGCCCAATACCGAAACATACAACCCAATCCTAAAACATACAAATTATATTTCAACTTAACATTTATATACTGTATCCGACTCTGTCGAATACAACTGACTTATACTACTTCGACTAGGTCGAACACACCTATGTCGAATACAATATTTTATATAAAAAATTAATTACAACTACTAACACACCACCTAATTCATGTTTTCAAGTCTTCTCATCCCAATTGTTTTCTTCAACTCATCAAAACTGATTTTCTTTAGAGATTTGGCGAGTATATTAGCTAGTTTCCATTATGTCTTGCAATACTCAAGTTCAAGCTTCCCTTTATGTACTTGATCCCTAAGGAAATGGAATCTCCTCTGTCTATATGTTTACTTTGACCATGTCACATAGGATGATTGAATAGGTCTATAGTTGACTTGTTATCAACAAACAACTTCATTTTCTTAGGTTCCATGATCTTTAGCTCTTTAAGCAACATCTCTATCCATACTGTTTGACATGATGCATATTATACATCCACTTACTCAACTTCACATGATAACAAAGCCACATAGAATGTAGCCTGCAATACTCTTCTTCTCATCTTGATTTCCACTGAAATCTCAATCAATGTAGCCATATATTTATGCATATGTGCCAATATTATTTTATCTTGTCATTATCACACCGTGATCAATCACACTCTTTATGTATCTCATCACACTCTTAACTGAAGTGAGATGGTATTTGAGGGGTTTCTCCATGAATTTTCTTAACAAGCCGACACTTTGACAAATATCTGGCTTGATATTGAAAAGATACTTCAAGGATCCAATGATTTGTTTGTATAGTGTTGCACTTAGAAACTCATCATTTGTATCCTTCCAGAAATTTTCTTTTGTCTCTAATGGCGTGACAACTGCGTTACAATTGCTCATCTTAAACCTCTTCAAGATGTCTTGAGCATATTTCTTCTGGTGTAAGAACATTCTTTCACTTGTGTATTTAAACTCAATCCCTAAGAAATATTACAAACTCCCTAGGTCAGACATTTTAAACTTCTGCATTAGTTTCAACTTGACTCTTCTTATATCTGCTTCATCTACACATGTAATCAACAAATCATCTACACACACACATAAAATGATTGGAATGACCCTGTCCGCATCATTGACATACAATCCATGTTCAGAGATACACTTTATGAAACCTGCTTCGATCAAGAAGATATATATTCTAGTATTCCAGAATCTTAATTAGGGCTTGCTTCAAACCATAAAGAGCCTTTCTTAACCTGTACACCTTTGGCTCCTGCCCTTTGATTTTGAATCCTAGTGGTTAAGTGACATATACCTCTTATTCCAATGGTTCATTCTTAAATTCTAATTTCACGTCTAATTGATGTATCTTTCATCCTTTGTATGCTAAAGTCGACACAATAACTTTGATGGTTTCCGGCCTTGCATCATGTGCATAAGCTTTGTCGAAGTCGATACCAGTTTTTGCAGAAAACCTGTCGCCATTAGTCTTGCCTTATTATAGGCAATTTCACCGTTTGGCCTTTATTTTTACTTGTAAACCCATTTCAAATCAATTGGCTTCTTGCTAGATCTTTTGACAAGTTCACATGTCTTATTATTCTCGATTGCACTGAGTTTTTCCTTCATAGTTGCACACCAAATTGAATCGTTCATGGCTTGATCTAAATTAGTTGATTCTGCTCCAACCATCATCACTACTTCTTCTATTTAGTCACCATATGCATCAACTGCTTGATATGGAAATTTCTCATATCCAACTAGCCTTGTCGACTCAGTTCTCATTCTAATCGATCTTCTGGCATTCTACTCAAGTGGTTCATCATTTCTATTAGTTGTGACTTTAGTTTGTTGGTCTTCTTCACGCACAGTTGGGACTGTTTCTTGCATATGCCGACCTGACTCCTGAGACTAATTCTACCCTTTGCTTTCTTCTACCAGAACATCTCTACTAGTAACTAGTGTATCATCATTTAGTGAATACAATTTGTATGCACCAATTGAATGATATCTTATATCATGGCGTGACTTCGACCTTCTAGTTTCTTCCTCAATTGCTCAAGTAGATGCCTGAAGCACATTGATCCAAACACTCTAAGATGACTTACATTTGGTTTTTTTCTGTCCAAGCCTTATAAGGTGTCTTGTTAACCATATTCTTGGTTGGACATCTGTTAAGCATGTATTGTACACTACTATCAAAAATGCTTCTCCCTAAAATCTCCTTGGCATTTCATTATCTTTCAACATACTTCTGACCATATTTAATATATTTCGATTCTTTCTCTCAACTATACCATTATTCTAAGGTGTGTTGGGTGCAACAACCTCATGTTCTATACCTTCCTCATTGCAGAATTTAGCAAAGTCTCTAGAGGTATATTCACCTCCACCATCAGTTCTTAATTTCTTTAATTTACATTCACTTTGTTTTTTGACATGCAATTTAAATTTATTGTATTGAGTCAATACCTCACTCTTCTGGTCGATCAGATAAATCCACACATGTATGGTGAATTCATCTATTAAGATTATAAAATAGTAGTTACCTCCACTCGACCTTACTTCAAAAGGTCCACATACATCAGAGTGAGCTAGCTCCAGTTTTTCCTTCGACCTTGTGGGCAATTCATGTCTGAATTCCCTCCTAGCCTGCTTTTATTTTCAACATTCCTCACACACCTCACTTGGTTCTTTCACTTGAGGTAAGCCATACACCATATTGTGTTGGTTGAGCATACCTAAACTTCTGAAGTTTAGATATCCATACATGTAATGCCATAGCTATTTTTTTTCTTCTTCTGCAATCGAAGAAAGACACTTACGATCAACTGTGTTGATATCTACTTTGAAGGTCTTATTTTCTTCCAGTGGTGCTTTCAGAATCAACCTTTTATCACCATCACACACCTTCATCTAATTCTTTTGAAGCTTTATGTTGTACCCTTTTGCAAGTAATTAACCTATGCTTATCAAGTTACTTGGCATCGAAGGTACATACAACACATTCGTGATACTGGATTTTCGACCATTCTTTATAACCACATATATGTCTCCTTTTCCACCCGATGTGACGTGCCTGCCATCTGCAAACTTTATCATTCTCTCAACTGATTTATCTAGCTTGGTGAACCAATTTTTATTACCAGTCATGTGGTTGCTGCATCTTGAATCTAGGTACTACATATTGGTATGTTCATTGTTCGATTGAGTATTAGCCATGAGTAGCACATCATTAGAGTCAATATCTCCAGCATGTGCATACTATACTTCATTGTTATCTTTTCCTCTTGCTTCCTTCTTTCTTCGACAGTCTTGAGCATAATGACCAAATCCTTGGCAGTTGTAACACTGCACCTCCTTCATGTCAACTTTTTGTAGTGCCTATTCATCCACCTCCTCCCTTTCTGAGCTCCGCTGCTTCAGCCTCATCTCTCGAGCCTCTAATGAAGCTTAAAGTTCTTCTAACTCCATCTCATCTAGGTTATTGGACTCTTCAATTGACACTACAATGTAATCAAAAATTGCAGTAAGAGATCTCAACACTTTTTCAATCTTCAGCAAACCGTTGATTGATTCTACATATGCCTTCATCTGGTTCGTTAACAGCACTACACGTGAAAAGAATTCTAAGAATGATTCATATTCCTTCATCTGAGTCATCTTGAATTACTTTCTCAATGTCTTTAACTTCACCCTCTTTAGCTTTTCTTCCCCATCGTACAAGTTCTTCAACTTGTCTCATGATCCTTTAGTAGTTTCCTCTTCATTGATCTTCTCGAACACGTTAGGATCCCCACACTAGTGAATCAAGAACAAAGCTTTTCCATCTTTCTTCCTTTGATCCTTGTGCAGAGCTTTTTGAACATTATATGCATTCGCTTCTAATGCTGCTACTCCATCATTCACGATTTCAAACACATCTTGAAATTTGAAGATGACCTTCATTTGTGCAACCCACCTCTCATAATTCTCACATTTGAGAATTGTTAAATTCGTTGGAAATTACGTTGATGTTATTGTTTTGTTTTCCATTATTGATTCACTCTGAATCGTAACATAGACTCGTTGATACCAATTTGTTTGAACAATTAGGATTTTCAAGAAAGATGAACGAAAAGAATAAGAAGAAGAAGATAGAAAAGAGAGAAAATTTATTATCTACCAAAAACTGTTAACTATAAAGGCTGTATTTTGAAATTACAACAACATGCCTATTTATAGGCAACCAAGGCTCAAGCCTAAAACATACAACCCAAACTCAAAACATACAAATTACATTCCAACTTAATAGTTATATGTTGTATTCGACCGTGTCAAATACATCTGACTTCTACTACTTTGACTAGGTCGAACACACCTATGTCGAATACAATCTTTTCTACAAAACAATGAATTACAGCTTCTAACAAAAATGAAATACACGTTATTTAGTAAAACTAACACATTGCAAATAAGGAATAGAGAGCCATTGACTTGCATTTGTCATTCCAAATATCATGGAGCATATTTACATTTTATAGGTGCCACTGCCTATCTCAACATCCATTTTAAAAAATCACAATTATCTAACAACGATCACAAAGATAGCTATTAGAAAATTACATTGAAAATAACAATTATCTTGGAGTCTATATGAGTTGCGGGGCTTAGTTATGGATGTTAATTTGCATATGTTAATGGAGATCCTTGTGGGGATTATTTGTTTGAAGCACTGAAGTTGAAGATTTTTTCTCTCGCGGGGATGAGGATGGAGGAAAAAGTTCTCCCGATAACATATAATTTAACTTTTATATTTTATATATTATATAATACATATAATTATATAATTTTACATAAAAAATATTAATTTATTAGAAAATGAAGAGTCATTAGTGGATCATTTTATTTTTATGTTTTATTGTGTAATATACTGTTTCACTATCCAAGTACTAAACCTTAGAAAAGTGCACCTAATACATAAAATTTACACACCGTCTCCTCATTTTCTTTCTTCAATTATCTTTGTCACCTCCAGTCACCATTTCCTCTATTCTCATCATCATAACAAACACTCTCCTTCATTGTGTTTATGGTAATTACTCTTCAAATTCATTTTACTTCTATCAATAATATGTTTTCATTCCATTAATAAATTAGTAGTTAGAAATTAGCCACACTCACACATAATCAACTACTTGCGCTGAACGACAGCGATACTGTGATAGTAAATTAGCGAAAGCATGGTAGCAACAAGTTCTGTTAATATTTATTATTTTTTTACATAAAAAATATTAGCAACAACAAGTGCTTTTATATTTTTATTATTGATGCAATATGTAATTGTATTTTTAAAAAAAGAAAGATGTAAAATATATGTGTTATTTTTATAAGAAAAGGAAAAAAGATAACGAAATATTAATGTCATAGTTTTGATAAAAAGTATAAAAAAAAAAAATTTAAGCTTTGATTTTCGTGGTGACATGTGAGAATGAGGATAGAAAAAAATATTCCTCCGTGATAGAAATTAGAGAGGAAAATCAAAAATAAATTTAAGGACGGAACCAAAAGCCTAAAAGTATTCTTTGAACATTCTCTTTCCCTATTGACATCCCTAAGTTTAAGATACATAATTCAACATCCTTCCATGAAGTTCAAAAGTTCAAGGATGGAATGGAGAGCAGAAAAATATCCTTCAAACACTATTAACATCCCAAAATTTAACATACATACTTCAACATCGGCAACTTCCCCATCAAAATTGTGTCTTTCACACAAAAACAATATACACGAACTATTTTTGTCACGTCAAATTTTTTTCAACAATCAATTTGAAGTCTAAAAATATCCTCTCCTATGCTATGAAACCTATCTTTGTTATGAGATATAAATCTTGATCTTTTTATGATGTGATTTGTAACGGTGAACCTCTAACCCGAGTATCGTTTACTTGAAAAAGAATCTAAAGAGCACTTGCACTTATTTATATCACAAAAACTTCCATTTTCTTCGTATCTCATCACATCACTCACTCTCACACGCATAAGCATTAGATTCCCATTCCCCTTTTTTTTATTACCATAAAAACCAATTATTTAAAAAAAAATAATCACTTTTTTTATCAACCCCCAAACGTGCTTTTCATTTTTCAACCGAGTCCTTCTTCAATCATCATTCACTCTCTCTCTCTGTCTCACAAATAAAAAACAATAATCACTTCATCATTTAAAAAAAAAAATTAAAAACAAAATAATCACCGCCGGGAAAATTCACAATTTTCCGGGAATGGTTTCGCCGGAAAACACCAATTGGCTTTTCGATTATGCTTTGATTGACGATATTCCCGTCTCTGATGGCTCCTTTGCCTTCACGTGGCCACCACAACATCCTATCAATGTCTGGTGGGTAATCCCATCGTTCCCCAATTAGGGTTTATTATCCCCTTGCTTCAAATTTGTAGAAAACTGTTTTGCTTTTGTGAAATTTTGAATTTTTAAGTATGGGTTTACAGAAAGTTCTGATTTTGCTGCGAAATATTTGAATTTGTGATTCTTATAAGTTGTTGTGGTTTTCATTGGTGTTGTTGTTATGAATTAGTAGTACTTGAAATAGGTTGGACATGCAAGTTTCACAACTTCAACTACTGAATTGCTTAATGATGATGTTCTTGAAACTTGTGTTCTGCATATGTTGGTGCATTTGATTGTTTCTGTAGCCTTGTTTCAAGAGCTGGTGATTATGTTTTAATCTGTGTGTGTGTGCAAATTTACTATATGCATCCTTAGTGTTTGGAAAACTGTGAACAAATGCAACTGATGCAATCTGAATATGATTTCGGTTTGCGACGAAGTCGTAGAGACTTCAAGTGCTTTGATGTTTATGGTTGTGGATTGCGTTTTAATACCATGCTTTCAGTTTCTGTAACTTGGGTTTTAGGTTTTGGATTGAGAATGAGAATTAATTATGCTGTTTATACATATCTCCCAGTCCCATCTTGTAGTATTTATTTACTAAGTTGTGTTTCTATATATGTTACTATCTGCTCCTAGTGTTGATATGGATGGTTCTCTGGGAGATTCTGATGGTATCAAAGATCCTGGTTCAAAGAAGAGGTACACTATTTTGTTTACCTTCCGTTTCTCATTAAACAATTTAGTTGTTATTCTGATGCCTAAGTATGACATTATTTTCCCTGTTTTTCTGAACTACTCTCCCCAGTACCCTAATCTTCTGTCCCTGTTTAAAATCTTGATTGCTCTTAAAGTTGAGTGGATCCAATCCAGATACTTATTATTATAAAAAGTTGTCGCATATATCTTGTTTTTTTTTCTTACTTCAGAGGTAGATCGGATTCGTCTGCTCCTTCCAGCTCTAAGGCATGTCGAGAGAAGCAGCGGAGGGATAGGCTGAATGATAAGTAAAATTTTTAATCCCCATCATCTTTCCTCATTTCATTCTTTTTTACCTGGTGGATGTCTTTTTAGATGTGCATTTGGGGCATCTATCTAATACGATTGACATGGATAGGTTTGTTGAATTAGGCTCTATCTTGGAGCCTGGAAGGCCACCCAAAACAGACAAGGCAGCAATTCTGACTGATGCTGTTCGAATGGTATCACAGTTGCGGGGTGAAGCCCAGAAATTGAAAGACTCTAATTCCGGTCTTCAAGAGAAGATTAAAGAGTTAAAGGTGAGGCCTCACTGTATATACCATAACTTTCTTTAGACGATGGAAGGTTCACATTATAGATAATTTCATTTCCCTTGATTTTTACGCTTTAACCGTACTTTTTCGTCGTATCTGTGACTAAAATATCGAATTGACTTTATCTAACGCTAAATATTGAACTCTTTCTATTATGCAGGTTGAGAAGAATGAACTCCGCGATGAGAAACAGAGGCTTAAGGCTGAGAAGGAGAAGCTGGAGCAGCAGGTGAAATCAATGAATGCTCAACCCAGTTTCTTGACACACCCTCCTGCAATCCCTGCTGCATTTGCTCCACAAGGCCAAGCCCATAGCAACAAGCTAATGCCTTTCATGAGTTATCCAGGAGTTGCCATGTGGCAATTCATGCCACCGGCCTCCGTGGATACCTCACAGGATCATGTGCTCCGTCCACCAGTTGCCTAAGTTGGTACTGTACAATTTTTTGGGATTCCATTAATGGCCTAAAAGTTGTATTCCTTCCCCATACGCTCTTTCCCTTTAGTTATTTGTTATTATGTATAACTGGTATTTGCTATTGTGAGGTCTAATACTATTATGAAGTAATGCTGGTATTTGCATGTAAATGTTATAAGCTTGTCTAGTTGTCTTCTCCCGGCTTTAAAACTTATCGCTGGTTTTTGGGGTCCAAAAGTTATTAACATGGGCCAATAATGGTTGGTCCAGTTGGTAATGAGTTGAGTTATATACGTGACAAGAGTGAGTTAAACTCTTACTCCGAGCGAGAAGACTCGTTGGTAGGTATTATGTAAGAACTTGTATTAAGACTCTGAATCTTGATGTTTGTTGTGACCTTAGTGATCATCTAGGATCCAACTCATTTATATTTTCAATTTATTTTTCAACAAAGTATAGAAACATGTAACATTGGTTTAGTTTCACCAAAACGGTTCTTTAGAATGAACAAAAATAATATGTGAAAAGTTGATGTATTTCATATATGGTTAAAACATAATGACTAAATCAGGCTAATGGAAATTTCTTCATTATAGCCATAGATATTGTTTATTCAAAGTGAACAGTTCATTTAGAGAACAGTAAAGAAAGTGTTTTTAATCATTAATTTATTTGTTAACAGTTAAGCTTACTTCATCATCAACCGTTGATAAATAATTTATATATTCAAGGTTGATATTTTAATACATTCATAATTTTTAATATTTAAGTACTTAACATTAATTATTGATTTATTCATTTGAGATTGATGTTAGTGACTCAGTGAGCTTGTTTTTAAAGTGATATAGTTTTATTATTTATTTTGTACTTGATATATTTTTTTTCAAAATACTCAACTTTTTCAATGACAGTAGGGTGAAAGTTATAACTATTATCCTCCACCACTGGTTGAACTATTGTGTTTCTGTGATATCTTATCCTGATAGAACTTTAGGACAACTTTTTCATATCAAAACAATCACACACACACCTTGCTCCTCTGTTTTTTACCCTAAATGGCATCATCATCTTCATCATCATCCTACTTTCACTCAACTCATTCACAATCTACCAAATTTTCCAAGCCATCACCATGCGTAACTGCATATTCCAAGAACAAATTTACATCAATCTCATTTCATACTCATTATCTATGCAAATACTACCATATATCATGCATCCCCTCAAATCCCACTGTTCCCCTCAAAGCTACTTCTACACTCATTCACTCTTCACTCTCTTCCCTTAACCCACCCATCTCAAAGGAAGATGCTATACTTCAAGCCAAAACCTCCCTTTCAACAGCCTTAGAGAAACCACTCAACAACCCTAAACTATTTGGCAAAATCAAGAAACTGAAACAACCCAAGTTCCAGGTCGAAATCCCGGTCATCGATGACTCGCCGGATTCGCTTTCCAATCTTGCTCTTGATATTTTCGGGGACATTGACATACCCGTCAAAAGAAAAGATTCTCCCATTAAGATTTTAATCCTTTGGCCTAATCCTAGCTTAAAAGAAGCTGCAGTTCTTGCCTTTGAGTCTCATTCAAGCAACCAAGTTGAACACATTGACATTGTTTCAGTTGCCAAAACTGACCCCAGAAAGTTGAATTCCGCCGATGTGGTGATATTTTTGGCGCCAGAGAGTTCGCAATTGTCGGTGGTGAAAATGGTGAGTGATGGGGTTTTTCCAAAGCCGGTGGTTATGATGAATCCAAAATGGGCATTTGAGGAAGAGGGTAACTTTGGTAATCTAAGTGGTTTTGTGAATTCCTTTGAAGTAGTTTATTCTTTTATGGGATTGGAGGTAAGAGGGCTATTAAGCAAAAGAAAAGGTGTGATTTTTAAGTGCGTGAAAGACGGGGCTGTGAGCGGAGAGAGATGGAATGTTCTTGTTGAAGAAGGTGGAGAAATGAAGGTGATTTCTTCATTCAAGGTTAGGCCAACCATTGGTCAAGTTGAGAGTGTTTTGTATAATCTGATGGCTATCAATTCACCTATAACAAAGTCTGCGAAATTCTTCATGGGATTGGTGTCTAATGTGACAGGGAAAAAGTAAATGGAACCGATTCCATTGAAGGATCGGTCATCTTCAAGGTATTCGATTCACATGAATTGTAGTTTTAACATGTTTTGTGAATATGTCACAATGAATGTAGGACAATGCTTTGAGTCTATAGTCTATGACCATTGTATGCAGTTGTTCTCACCAATTTTGAATGAGAAATCGAATTACTTTCAAGGACTATGCCTTAAGATCTTGATATTCTACATATAGTGATAAGTATAGTTAAACATTATTGTAATTATGTAGCATTTGATGTTATGTAATTGCAAGATACAATTTCGATAAAATGATATTCGATAAAGTGATCCTTTGGTCTCTCTTTTATTTCATCATTTTTATAAGGCTAATTGTTAAACCTCGAGGCCGCAGGTCAAAAAAGCTTGTTGTATTAATACATACATACATATATGATCTACAAATACTCAATATATACTTACAACATGGATTAAAGAGAAAAAATATGAGGATTTCAGCAGAAAAAAGTATGTTAAAAGTAAAAAATTTAAGCAAGAAAGGAACATCATGCGATATCTTTGTTGTCTCTGATGTCATGGAGGGTTTAATGAGTGGAAGAAGAACTATCTCATTTTCTTCAACTCATTGAGAAGTCATGCTTTTTTCCCTATCATGCTCTAATGTGACAGCTTTTAATGAACTTATCTGAGAAGTCGACATATTTTGTCCATAAAGACCTTAGTTGTGGAAATGCTATGTCTAGCCATGGCTTTGCCCTGCCATTGAAATGGATGACACCAGCATTCTCAACATCAGCAACATTTGTGTTTTCCTGATATCCTAATCCAAGCATGTGCCAGAAAGGTTCTATAATTTGGACATGGCCATGAAATGCTATCAATCCAGGAGGTAATGTCCCTAGCTGCCACAAACTCAGGTCCGATTTAATATTCTGCATTAAGCAAAATAAAAATATGAATAATTTATCAAATATAATGAAACATTGCAAGTATATTTGGATTTCTTGCTGTCACAAATTCATGCATTTACGTTGTCAGACCGTTGGATTGAGATTGAACAGTACAGAAAACAAGCCGTTTTTTTTTTTCAATTCTAAAATACCGAGCTTGAAATCTGGATTGTTCTATCATACCGATGCGGTGACAGTATCAATGTGTAAGATAGACATACTTGCTCAACCCAATAATGATATGTATTGCTTATATTGGTCTTCCTCCAAGCCTCCAAATCAAAAATGTTCATGCCATATGCCCAAGCACATTCGTCGGGACTGAAACTTTTGGAGATTAGAGGGTGAGAGAAGTTCAAATAGCTTTTCAACCTCTTTGACATCACAAACTTGTCTTCTCCATGACATGTTTCCACTGCTCCATTGACTTTTCCATTCATGTCAATGTCCCACAGAGGTGTAAGATCGGTTTGTACCACAATGTCATCGTCGAGGAAGACCACTTTGTTAAGACTTGGATACAACTGTTATGAAAAAGTGTCATTGGTATAAGCATCACAGGAACAAAAATATTTACTTGGTTATAAGCTATCGAAAAAACAAAAATGATTGACTTGCTATGCCAGCTATCCGTTTTACCTCGGGTAGGTGTATCCGGATGTGGTTCATGACTGAATTGTACTTAGGACTGAGTGCTTGCAATTTCGACGCAATAACATTTGGTTTCTCAGAGGTATTTGCAACTATAGCTGATGAACCTCCTCGAAACTGCGACCGCACCTTCTGATCTTTCTCCATTGCTTCTAAAACAGGAACCTTTCCCTTTGTAAACCAATCGAAATGGTGCAATGCCTTGACCTCAATCACAGCAGGTAATAAAGGATGCAATGAGAACCAAGCCTGCATTGGATAATAAGTCTTTCTGTCTGTAATTATGTGTATAACAACCTTCTTAGGTCGTAAACAGTTGCGAACAAGTGACGTTGCAACGACCGAGGCAGCAAGCACATTATCTGAGGCCAAGACAAAGTGGAAGTAGGAATTGTCAACAAGGGCAGGAACTAGTTCTGCAGAGGGTAGCTGTAGGCGCGCTGCCGCATTGTTTGTATGCTCATGCGCCAACCTCAAGTCAAGGCAATGAAGTTGTTTCGGTATGCTGCTCGATGCTACGTGGCGGTATAGATATTCTTGGATTTTGGCCAACCTAGTCCTTTGTTCCATAAGGGTTACCTAACAAATGTTTCATTTTTCATTATTGGAGACTTCAACTTGAAAAAAGAAAGGTATGAAATTCACTAGAATTATTTGATTAGTACCATTTCTCTAAGTTTAACTGCAAATGTCTTGGCATCATATCGACCTTCCTTCATATTAATCATGAACTCTTCTAAAGTCTGTGGAATATCAACCCTTCCATTTAGCTCATCATTGCCAAGAGGTTCATCTAAAGTTTGGTATATCACTTCTGGGACCTAAAAAATCGAAGTAAAATCGAAGTAAAATAATTGAAAAATCGAATAAAATAGTGATAATATTCAAGCCTATCAGAAGAGTTGAGAGATTACACTTGATTCAGGTCGTCTACCCAAAATCCTTGGCCCTAATTTTTTTCCTAGACAACCTGAAAATATAGAATGAAGTTAATCAACAGTAACTACTATACCAATTCAAGATACATAAAGTACAGTTCTGACATAAGTGATAGTATAAAGAAACTTTTCTCAGTTATTTGATTTATTGTTTGCTATGTTTTTCATTACAGATTCACAGTTTTCACTCTGATCTTGCAGTGGCTTGGTGAGGTATAAATATAAAAAGAATAGTAGTACATTTTCTGCTCATATAAGCAAACTTAATATCAGCTAATAATTAAACAAAAACAAACTAATGCATATGCAACTTTCCCCTGCAGCCAAAATATGATACAAGCATTATATTTAATTAATCATAATCTGAATTTAAGTTGTTTCTAAACTCAATTTATATAGTTGAACATATGAATCGTCTGGTATTCATTCATGGACTCTGACTCTTTTTTTTTTTGAAAACTCAGTATCTAGCCCTAGGACCGATTAATCCGGGGGACAAATCCGACCGTCTATTAGCCGAGGCCTAATAAAAGTTAAAGCAAAGTCCTATATGGACTAGTCCAGCATTAGATTGTTAGCAGTTAACGGAATTCGAACATGAAACTCTAAGAGGGAGCACACCCTTAGGTCTCAAGTCTTCGTCAACAAGCCAACCTCTGGGATTTAAGAATTCCAACTTTCTAACTTCAATGAATTCGTGATATTGTAACTGCAGACAGCCTAACTAAGTGTATGGATGAGAGAGATAGAGAGATAGAGAGACGGGAAAGAGTACCTATGGTTGAGCACTTGTTTTCGCCATCAATGCCATCCACAGCTGTTAAAACAAACACAAACCTCAGAAGAAAAGTAAAGAACAGAAGCGAATAGAACAGCATCCTATAAGAAAGACGCCTCGACGCAACTTTCACTTTGATAAACTCCTTAAGTCCTTTCCCTGGCAGCACTGTAACATGCCTCAAACTCGGAGAAATATGCAGCTGCATTTTTTGATATTCAAATCCAAAAACACACAACAAACGAGACGGAACAAACCAAACAACAAACGAAAAAACAGGTTCTGGAGTTCTACCTCTTCCTTATTTCATCTCACACAACTCATTCACTGTATGATCAACAAGAGAGAGGAATAAAAACTGCAAGAAACTATGTCAAGTTATGCTGTAAAAGGAAGGTTTTGATATATGTCATAGAAGGTTGCTATCTCTCACCTAACCTTGCTTAGCATTTGGGTCATGCATGTCAAAATGGTGTTAGAGAACTTTTAAAATATATTATATTTATTTTTCATTTTGAGGTGAACTAAAGGGTTGTTAAAGAGAAAGAGACATTGGACTAAGAAGGAGGAGATGTTGTTTGGTTCAAGTTTTGTGTTATTAATTATAATTGCCTTGGTTTTGAAGGAGGGAAAAAAAGATATGTAAGTTAAGGTTTATTTGTTTGGTGTGTGTGTGTGTGTATCTATGCTTGGCTTTGCCTCAAGATGAGTTTGGAGTTTGGAGTGTGACATGAAATTAACTTGTTGTATATGGAAAATGACAGTATCTCTGTCTGTGGGGTGTGGTTGAGGACGTAGTACTTGGAGTGAAAACTCAGGAATCTTTGCTTTGTTTTTCTTTTTTTCTTGGTAATATGTTTTAAGGTTTGAATATGTTTTTGTCTCTATGAAATATACCATTTTTGTTTTGTTTTACTGTATATGAAAGTAATTTTGGTTTTAATCTTTTTAAATGTATTATTTTTTTGTTTTTGGTTGCTGGTGTTTTGTCGTAGTCACTAGAAAAATTTGTATTAATTGAAATTTATCTTTTGCAATTTATTTTAGTTAAACTAAAATCAAATATTTTAAGTATTATATGGACCAACAATAAGAGAGATACAGATACGTTATTTCATTAATTTACGTCTGCTACATCGATATTTTTTGTCATAATGATCTATTTAAGATTATATTTTTCACTAGATTGTTAATCTCACGTACGATCATATTAGTACAAATATATTTAATCTCATCAGAATTCCGTATTTAAGTGCACTTAGACAAAAATAATATTAAGATGAATGATTTTTTAAAAGTCCTTGTAGTCTAGTTGGCGGACTCATTGGTCCAACCTATGAAAGGTTGAACACTTTGCTATGTTTAATGTAGTCCGAATAAAAAGAAAGGATTATGTTAATCAAGATTATATGGATAAATTAAAAAAAATATTATATATTTTAGTAATCAATATAAATATGAATATAAATCAAAGATGAAAAATTATAGATTTATAAGGACTAAATAATATATTTGTAGGGACAAAAGTGTAAACATATATATGAAAATAAGGTTGTTGAAACCCTTATTAAAAGGTTGTTTTGGAGAAAAAGACATCATAAAGGGTTAATTAGCAATTAGAAAAAGTTTCTTTGACTAGATTCAGTATTACTGCTAATTTGTCCCTATTAATAAATAAATGGTGTTAGGTGGAACAAATTATGTCTTATCATTATCAAGTTTATTGTCAAAAAATATTTTTTTCACTAATTAAAAAAATTGATATTCGAGTTTGTGACCGATTAATTTAAATAGATAATGGGTCTGTTTGGTAAAAATAGCGGTTGATTGATAAGCTAGCTGATAGCTTATAGCTTATGACTGATGGTTGATGACTGATGACTTATAGCTTATAGCGGATGATTGAGACTGATAGCTTATAAGCTCATTGAAGTGTTTGGTAAAATTAGCGGTTCAATTAACTTATAAATGTAAAATGACATAAAAGATATTTAATATATAATTATTTTATTTTAAATTAAAATAAATTATAAGGGTTAAAAATGGATTTTAATTGAAATAATAAGGATAAAAAAGGAAGAAAAAGTAATAAGGTATAAGACATAAGCTAAAACGCTATTTAAAATAGCGTCTGGAAAATAAGCTATAAGCTAGTAAAATAAGCTATAAGCTCGTGATGAAAAGACCGTTACCAAACGGGTCTAAATTATCATATGAGCTTATAAGACATAAGACATAAGCTATAAGCTCGAAAAGTTGTCTTCCCAAACAGAGCCAAATTTTACTATTTATTAGCCGAGTCCATTTAAAGACAGAACAAAATTTTATATAAATTCATTCTATAGAAAAATTGATAACATCTAACGGAATTTAAATATAAATCTTTTATAAAAGTACACTCAAATTTCAGACCAATCCGAAGAATTAGCCGGAATTTCTTTACAAATTTAACGTCCACTAAATTCCTTTAACTATTTTATAAAGTATAAATTAGTTTAATTTACACACTTCTAAATGACTCTCATTAATTTAATTCAAAACCTTGTTTTGATTTGCACCCATCCTAAATGAGCATGGATTTCATGTAATTTGCCCTTCTAGAACAAAATTGAAAAATAAATAAAATAACTTCACTTATACATATGAACATAATAGGTAAATAGATGAAGATAGTTGGTCTAAGATTGGTACCTGTTGTATGAAGACATCATCACTTTCTTAGAAGTGAAACATAGTTGCTGTTTCTAAGGTCAACAAGAGACACAAAACTTTGAGTACACAAAAGTCATTTCCTGTCCAATTCAAGAAACAAAATTGAACTATACATGTTGGAATTCATATGCTGTTGTCAAAATCATTTTACTTAGTGTAGTTTATAAAGATACTATTATTATAACACAAGAGTAATAATATGAAAATAATTTTATTTTTATTTTCTCACCTTGGAAAATTTTGTGGACTCAATTGGTCATGCATGGTATGCTTTTGAAGGGAAAATGATTGTTATTTTCATAGCTAGCTAGTTTGTTCTATTTGGGACCATATTATAGGTTTGTGTATCTTAGTATTTGGATTCGTAGAGACTAATTTATTGCATGTTAAAACCCCTGGCTAACAAAATATGGAATATACATATTTCTATTTTATGATAGTTTGAAATTTATGGTTGGTGCTTAGAAATTTTCACCATTGTATATAACATGACAAATTTTAATTTGTTTTCACCTACAACTTTATTGTTACTGCACTTGTGTGTAGTCACAATTGAGGTAGCAGTACGTAGGGATGTCAACGAAGCAAGAAATGTTCGAAAGATATTTTCTCGCTCCTCGCCCCACCTCCCTCCTAATTTATTCCCCATCCACATATTCAATCTCCGCCACGAAAGGATATTTTCTCCCATTTCCATCCCCACGGAGATCAAATCTTAAGAAAATTTCTATACTTTTTGATCAAAACTATGACACTAGTATTTCTTTATTATCATATATTTGAAGAGTAATTACAAGCACAATGAACAAAGAGAGTGGTTGTTGTGGTGATGATGAAGAGAACGAAGAAGATGATGAATGGAGGAGACAAGGATAATTGAGAAAAGAAAATGAGGAGACAGTGTGTCTATATTTTATGTATTGGGTGCACTTTCTAGAGTTAGGTACTTGGGTAGTGAAACAATAACACAAATTGACTCTTCATTTTCTAATACATTAAAATATTTTTTATGTAAACTTTTATAATCATATACTATATAATATACAAAATATAAAATTTAAATAATATGGTCGGAGTCAGAGAATTCATGGGGCGGGGGTACTTTCCCAATTCCCGTCCCAAAGTATCATCGGAAATTTTTTCCCTCAATCCCTGTTACCGCGGGGAAAAAAATCTCCAACTTCGATGCTTCAAACAGATATTCTCCACAAGAATCTCCATTAACATATGCAAATTAATATTCCTAGCAATACGGTAAAAATTATTAGATCTAATATAAAAAAAAAACTTACTTTTTTTAGATCCAAATGTACAAATAAATTGAGAGGATAAAATAACAAGATTTTAATAAATAAAAAATTGTCAGAGTTTATTATTAGCCATGACATTTTGCCTATAAACTCAAGTGCCAAGCGACTGAGCTATGCATTCTGTTTGAGTAAAATATTTTAAGAAATATATTTGTTTCAAACAAAATGCACGAGGAAAATCAATGCCTACATAACATTGGCACACTAATTGCTTCATAATTGCACGTTCATGTGGACGATTCCATCATTAAGACAGACTTTGATCCGAACACATGTTGTTTCAATTTCCTTCTCAAGACTCTTCTCCAACATGGGAGTTTGATTGTTGCCCGAAAACTGTTCGACGAAATACCTCACAAGAACATATTATCGACCAACACTATGATCATGGGTTACATGAAACCTGACAATCTTTCTAAAGCTAGAAACTTATTTGATTCCATGTTTGAATGCATTGTTGTTACATTGATAATGTTGATTGGTGGCTATGCTCAAAATAATTGATTTCGTGAAGCCTTTAGCCTTTTCGTTGAGATGGGTAGGCACATGATCGGCCCATATCATGTCATTTTGGCTACTCTATTATCTAGATTCATTGAGTTTGATTATGTTAATAAAGTGAATCCCAAAAAAGATTAATTCTTCATGATTTATTATCTATAACTAAGAAGTAGTAGTAGTTAGGAAAGCACACGCACACACGGGAGAGAATGGAGAGTGATATCCATTTTTTTCCTTTCTTTTTATGGTTTTTGCCGAGGGAAGGGAAGAGAGATGCTGCCAGGGGTTGAAAAGCGAGTTGTTCAAGAAGCTAAGAAGACAAAGAAAGGTCATCATTCACAATGAAGCATGTCTTCAACAATGGTTATTATGTTTCCTTCTTCAAGAGAACCAACGACAACGGAAATTGGAACTGAAGGTGCAAAAATGGAGGTTGTACATGAGGAAAAAATAAATGGATTGAGGAAGAAGAAAATGAATTTGAATTATTTTTTGTATTTTCATCTCCAAGCCACATCACTAGTGTATGGGATAAGAAACATTTGCCACGTAACTTTTGTGTAATGGAAACTTGATGCTAGAGACGAAAACCAAATGAATCTCAACATTCAAGGACAATTCATTTTTAAAACAATATAGGGGAGAAAACCAAATTCTCGCCAACTTACAGGGACGAATCATATATTTAATCCTAAATAATTTTACTTTTTAATGTCACACAAAATCTGAAGTGTCACTCTTCATATTCTCTTCATATTGCTCCATATTATACTTTGCATCTGTGTATGTTTCCCACTGTTCTTTACCTTAGCCTTTTCTTATCTCTTTTTTTCCTTATTTACTCTCTATTTATAACTATATTTATTATATGCGTGTATAACCTAACCTTATACTAAGATTTTTTTTATTTTTCTATTCTTTTTTTTTTTGTTTAGTAGATTGATGGTTGAAATTCCATCCCTTAAAAGTATACATGTGAAATACCGCGGGTTTAAATTTGCGTATCTGCAGTCGAATTCCCTATCACTAAAGAAAAGAAAAACACAAGGGGGTTTGAATTAGGGTTTTCAAAAAATAAAACAGTATTACACGTTTGATTATCCTGGTTCGTTTAAACTCAAACTACTCCAGTCCATGCTATCAAGGTGATTTTGCCTCTCTCCAATAAAGTCTTAATTCACTAATCAAAACTTTGATTACAACACACGAAGATAACTGTCAACGTCTTCTCGAGATCAAACCACAACCCAGTTTTCTCAAGAAATAACAATTCTTACAACAAGACATTACGTGTTTACAAGATTGCTTCTAATAAGCTGCACACAACTGTGATTTATGCACGAAGTTATAGCACAATTTAAAATAAGAGATATAAAAATGTATGAAAATGATTTTGAACGCTCTTAGCTTTAGCGTGCGTGAGAGTTGTGTATGATCCATTATCATAGTCTTTTTTTTATAGAATGAATTGAGAAATCCGTTGGAGACATATTCTCTTATTTTGGAAGGTTGATAATATACGATTTAATACTCTTTCCAAAAATATAGATGTTGTCCATAGTCATAATGTTCCAATTGTTACTTGCTTGATCTTGATAACTATATAGTGGCTCTTTATCAGAGTATGTGTTGCAGCTTGCTCATTGGTGCTTGTAAAGCATTTATCATCAGAACTTCTTGTTCTTGTAAACTTCCCTCAATGCAGCCTTCTGCTTTTGAGAAATCATTGTTATAGCTCTGGTCTTTTTAGTAAGGAGATCAAGAGACAAATACTTCTGTTTGTTTTAGCTCCATTTTCTTCTTAGAGTACTTCAGAACTTCTAACTATTTATGCATATTTAAACACACGATTAGAGTGCATATTTGTTTTTATTAAAAATTATGTATTTTTTATTATCAAAATTATTACCAAGATATAGAACCAAACTATGTTCTAACAATCTTCCCCTTTTTGATGATGACAAAAACTCATATATTTTGATGAATCAAGTAAGAACATAAAGTATTAGAATCTCCCCCTGAGTTGAATACTCAGATAAAAATAGATACTTCCCTGAAGATATTTGATAAGAGCATTGGTGGGAAGTTCTGATAGTCATGAGTTACTTTAAATAGATACTTTTTCCGTTTGCTTTTCAACAAGTGAAGCAAATATTATGTTATATAAAAAAATGTTTGAGACTTAGTCCTGACACTATTATATTTCAAAATGAGTTACCTTGACTAGAATTTATATTCCCACTTCTTAATTATCCACAAAGATTTTAGTTAGGAACCTATATCAATAAGAAAATATGTAGACACGTTTCATATGGATTTTTGTCTAAGTCCGTAGTGTTCATTCCTCTAGATTGATTTAGTTCTCCCATCATCTGTGTGGGAACCAGAATTGATCGGTGATCAGTAGATATGAGTTATAGTAGTGGACTTGAACTTTTGGTAGGGTGGAAGAAGAGTTGACTTGTAAGATTAGTGTTGCGGCACAAAAAATACCAAATTATATCGCACACTTGATATACAAAAGAGTCTCCACTGAACTTTATTTATTCCAAAGGAAAAGGAAAATATCTATAAAACCCACGAAAGAAAGGAAAATGGTTTTCGCAACCAAATTAGGATTGGGAGTCGGTTATGCAAGGGGAAGATATTAGCACCTTTCGCATCTGTTGTACTAAACGAGACCCGTTTAGTTAGTTCCATGAATGAGTGTTAACATATGTTTACTGAGATCTTCTGATTATTATACGGAAAGAAAGAAAGAAATAAAGGGTTTTTTATATTTTTTATTATTGTGCTTGTCAAGTTTTCAAAAACCTATGCCTACGTATTTCGAGGTGCAAGGAGGAAATCAGAGCTTTGTAGTTTAAGGTAGAAAACCATGGATTTATTGATTACTTTTAAAGAGTGATGCTTTAATCACATTTAGCGGTTAAACATTGCTTGTTGCTCGCTCTTGGAGGCTGAAACGTTAGTTTATTTCATGTCGAAATGGATAAAGCATACTCATTTGTGAAAAGGTTTTCGCAGTCCTACTAGGGAGAAAAAAGATAGCTTGATTGGTTAATTTTCTTTTAAGAGGATACAAGTGTCAAATGACCAAGCTATACAATTTGTATGCACAGTTTAGGAAAAGGTAGGACATACGTCCAGCTTGTCCGTTTATTCGTTTCTTGAAAAAGAGTAAAACATGTTTAGTCATAACTCCTTAACAGTAGGTGAGTTCAAATGACCAAGCTTTACAATTTGTATTCAAATAATCGAGAGTAAGGTAGGACATACGTCCAGCCCGCTCATTTACTATTTATGGAGTTTAACTAAACTCGCTTAATTAACGTATTTTAATCGGATCGCGGATATTTGAATGACCTAACTATACAACTTGTGTCCAAATAATCGAGAAAAAGGTAAGACATACATCCAGCTCATCTATTCAATCCATTTATTAAGAAAAATATTTTGTGTGGGTTTCGACTTAATATTAGGTGAAAAATATTGTGTTGAACGTGTTCACATCGCATTCAATTAAATTTATTTTCAAATCTCAATTTGACGTTGGATTAAGCGTTTTAATTTTTGAAAGTGGTTGATTTTGAGTAGTCAAGGTACTTAATTAATTTAATTAAACTAAATAAGTGGAATGACATTTTAGTTAGTAAAATTAATCGATTAAAATTGATTAAATTAATTATTTAGGCTAATTATATTTAATTATCAAGATCAATTAATTGAAAAGTAATTTTGTCAAATAATCAAATTAATTAAAAAAATAACTAATTTAACAAATTTAACCAATTAATTTAATAAACTAAAATAAAAAATAATTAAAATAAAAGAAAATGAAAGAAATAGAAAAAAGGGCTGAATAAAAGAAATGGGAGTCAACGGGGTAATAAATTTAGGCCCAAAGAGAAAAAGCCCAAAGGGGCGCAGTAATGGTCCAAGAGATAGTCAAAGATAAATTTTCATTTGGACAATTAGATGAGAATGATCAAAAGACTCACAGATTAGGTCAAGAGGCATGTATGTGAGTCCCCCATGGGGATCCACTCACACAATTAGAGTTGACCCAAGGCCAAACCTGATGAAAGGCGCTTGATGTGCCACTTGTCCTCATCAAGATGGTTCATAAGAACCATATAAAAGCAAGAAAACACATCAGAAAAATCATTTTAAACACACTCTTTCTCTCTTATGTCTTTCGCTTTCTCATCTCTTCTTTCTTTTCTCTCTGAAAAACCAAGCTCCGCCGGAGATAGACAGCGGCTTAGGGCGGCGGCCACCATCTTTTTCTAGGATACGAGAAGAAAGAGGATTCTTCTTCTAGTCTTTAACCAAACGCTTCTGCACTTGTTCCTCTTCCTCCTTCTGAGGGTGGCAGACCTCGTAGGGAGTGTGACTGTCTTTGTCTCCTTTAGGACCAGGATGAGGAGTCTGGCGCCTCTGGCTTCTTTGGTGGCTTGGAGATCTTAGATATGCAACACGAAGAATATGCTAGCATTTATGGAGGAGCTACATTGTCAAAATGAAACATGGTAGGGCAATGTTTGTGACCTACAACACAAACAATACCAACTTGTAATTGAGGAACAAGAAAAATTCATAGATCCCCAACAACTTTTCATCGAAATCTAGGATGTCCTGGTCTTAGAAAATTTCAAACCACTGTCTTTGGTGACTTTCGATGGCAAAAACAATCATCAAGAGTACATCATCACTATCAACACCAAATAGCGATAATTGGAATGAATGACTAGCGCTAAAATGCAAGCTCATGGTTGGGACTTTAAAAAGAGTTGGCCCTCTAATGAAATATGTGTCTCCCCAAATTCTCAATCTCAAGCTATTAGAACTCCACATGAAAAATGATCTGTCAATTCTCGGCCAACAAGCATCTAAAGGTCCCCACAACCAGCTTATTTCATGCACGTCAAGATCATTCAGTCTTTGCAAGAGTATTTGGAAAAGTTTAACGAGGAGACTATGAAGTTCGTCAATTCAAACCAGTAGATATTCGTTGGAATTTTCCAAAATGACCTCAAGGTCGAACATTTCAACAAATCCCTCGTCCAAAAGTCAACAACTTCGATGCAAGAAATTATGAAAATAACAAAATGTTACATAAATAGAAAGGAGAGTAACACGAAAAGAAAAGAAAAAAAAGGCCTAGATTACAAAGGAGCATGGCCAAGTCCGAAACTTCATCATATAAAAAAAATATTAGTCAGATTTTATGTATATAATGTTACAACATTTTATATATTTTTTAAAATTATGTGCATTCAGTAGTGTAATGCGTGGGTCTAAATCTAATTTATATTCATTATTTACTTTAAGGCTTTTAGAATCACTTGAGATTTATACATGTAAAATATATTGGTAATTGTTGTTATATATTGTTATCATTGTTAAAGAAAAAGGCATGGATATGGCAAATACGTAACAAAAATCCAATAAATGGACTCAAATCACCTTTCAACACAGATAGATGATGTGAATCATTATATAGTATGCTGATAATTTGAAATTTGAAGTCTAGTAATATTCCCACGCACATGATTTTATAATCACAAAATTATTACATTTTTTTTCCTTTGGTGAGCTTACAAATATTATTTTCATATACTTAAATATATGTTGGTGTTTATTTAATAAAATGTGTAATAAACATTATGTTGGTGTTTATTTAATAAAATGTGTAATAAACATTATGATACACGAAATCAAATGGTGATTAAACATAGTTTCAACTTTGAAGTTGATGTTCTAACAAATTAATGACACTAATTGACATTAATTGTTAAATATGTGTTTAGAAATTAATTTCAATAAAATCAATTAGCATCAATCAACTACTATATAATTATGTTAATAATCTAGATTTTCTTCTCTTCCTTTGGTTCAAAACATTAATCTTGACAAAATCTATTGACAACAAGCTAAGTCGAAGATGTTTGGAATGTTTGACCAATTTTTTATAACGTTGTTCTGCCCAAGAGTCTGACATCCTTCTTTGTCTCCCTTATCGCTAAGGTAGATTCTCCTCTGGGTTTGGGAAATTTCAGGTATATCTCCCTTCTTGGTTTTTTGTATAAGTTGGTAGCTAAGGTATTGGCGGTTAGGCTGGAGGGGATTAAGGGGAAATTAATCTCTTTTGAGCAGTCATCTTTTCTTAAGGGAAGACACTTGGTGGATGGTGTCGTTGCTTTAAATGAGGTCTTAGATTTTGCAAGGAGGTCTAAAAGGGAGTGTTTTGTGTTCAAAGTTGATTTTGAGAAGGCTTATGACTCAGTTAGCTAGTCTTTTGGGATTATTTGTTGGTGAAATTTAGTTTTAACGACAGATGGCGAGCTTGGATTAAAGCTTGTGTCTTTTTCGGGGAGTCTAATGGTGTTGGTGAATGGGTGTCCGAAAAAGGAGATTAGTAACTAGAAGGTTCTTAAGCAAGGAGACCCCTTGGCCCATTTCCTCTTCCTTTTGGTTGTTGGGGGCCTTAGCGCTTCTTTGAGAAGAGTGGTTTCTGTTGATAAGTTTGAAGGGTTTAAGTTTGGGAGCGATGGGTTACAAGTGTCTCATCTCTAGTATGTTGATGATACGGTGATTGTGGGGGTTTTTGTATGTTGATAATCTTTTGACAATTAAGGCGACTCTCAGAAGCTTCAAGCTTGTCTCAGGTCTTAAAGTAAATTTTGCCAAAATTTGTCTTTATGGAGTTAACACGTGCAACCCTTTTTTGGTTAGGGATGAAGAGTTTTTACACGATAAGGTGGGTACCCTCCCTTTTGAGTATTTAGGGCTTCCTGTGAGTGTGAATTGTTGGGTGAGAATATGGAGTAGAGAAATGGTCTAGAGGGGGTGAATAGACCATTTTTCAGAATGATCAATTTTCCAAAATGGAATATTAAAGGCTGCAGATCACTTCATTCAATTTTTTTGTCTCTGTCTATGGGGCATATTTTTTGGCTACTAGTTTTGTAATAAGCATGTAACTTTAACTTTATTTTCCTTCTTAGTTAAGTCATGTTCCACCCATTTTGATTATCACTACTAATGCTTTAGCATCATGTTCAACATATATTATTATGATTGTGATGTTTGTCTACTCTTGATATGTGTCGTGTATGTGAACATACTAACATCTGTGGTGACTGACTGATCTTTTGAGAATTCATCTTTATCAAATTTTGGCAAAGGGGGGGTAATGGTGTGTAGGGGTAGTATTTTTTAACTACTTTGACTGTGAGGAGCTTATATCTGCTGATGATGCTGATCTCTGGCGTGTTTACTGCATTTGGTACTAACTTTTCTGGTTTTTCTAGTTTTCTGTATGCGCACACATGCTGAAGCATCTGGCTTAACATCTGGCCCAGATCTTTGAGTGTTGATTGCGTGCATCTTTTGACTTGTGACTTACTACTAACTATGCATGCATGACTAACTACTAATCTTGAATGATTGTGTGACATAATATTTATGGAGCATTGTGTGAGTAATTATGTAGCAACCACACTTCTAATAATTTTTTCTACTGTTGGTATGCTCTTATGTGTGTTGATACTAATTTTTATATCGTTCTTGTTGTTGTTTTCTATGTGTGCTTGTGTGTGGTGTGCTTATGTTTAAATTAGGGTGCACATCTTGTATGTTATTTTGCCAGAATTTACCAAAGGGGGAGTTTGTTGTTCCTTTTGGATTAGCTGCTATGTGCTTGAAGAATGTTGTTTTGCCAAAAAATTTGTGCAATTTGTGCATGTGCGTGGTATGCTTATGCTTGAAGAATGTTGTTTTGCCAAAAAAATTCAACGGGGGAGTTTATTGTTCCTTTTGTATTAGTTGCATTATGCAAAACAACATAGTTTATTCAAGTTGTTTATATGAAGAAGTACACATGTGGAATCAGATGTCCCAACATGTGTCCTTTTCTACAATACAAGACTGCTATGTTGCGTGCATTTTTCAGTCAGATGGAGCGTGTTTTTGTTACTTGTGTAATAAAGGTTGTTGTTGTTTTTCAGCAATCGGATTTGTTTGATTATCAATTAGGTTAAATTTAAATCAAATCAAATCTTAAATTGTGTGAAGGATAGAAAAACACTTAGAAAGGGGGGGTTTGAATAAGTGTAGCTTTAAAAAACTTGACAGATAAAAATAAATTGCACAGTTATTTTTATCCTGGTTCGTTGTTAACTAAACTACTCCAGTCCACCCCCGCAGAGATGATTTACCTCAACTGAGGATTTAATCCACTAATCGCACGGATTACAATGGTTTTCCACTTAGTCAGCAACTAAGTCTTCCAGAGTCTTCTGATCACACACTGATCACTCCAGGAACAACTGCTTAGATACCCTCTAAGACTTTTCTAGAGTCTACTGATCAACACGATCACTCTAGTTACAACTTGCTTAGTTCACTCCTAAGACTTCCTAGAGTATTCTGATCCACACGATCACTCTAGTTCCTTACAACTTAATGTAATCAATCTAAGAGTATTATAAATGCTTCTTAAAAGCAATAATCACAACTGTGATATTTCTCTTAATCGTTTAAGCTTAATCTCACTAATATATTACAACAGCAATGTAGTGAGCTTTGATGAAGATGAAGATTCTGAGTTTTGATTTGAACAGCGTTTCAGCAAGTTTGATATGAGTTGTTTTGGTGCAGAATCGTTAACCTTGCTTCTCATCAGAACTTCATATTTATAGGCGTTGGAGAAGATGACCGTTGAATGCATTTAATGCTTTGCGTGTTCCGTACAGCATCGCATTTAATGTTATACGCTTTTGTCAACTACCTCGAGCCTTGTTCACGCTGTGTCTACTGACGTAGCCTTTAATAGCTTTTAACGTTCCTTTTGTCAGTCAGCGTAGCTTGCCACTTGTACTTCCTTCTGATCTGATGTTTGTGAATACAACGTTTGAATATCATCAGAGTCAAACAGCTTGGTGCATAGCATCTTTTGATCTTCTAACCTTGAAGTGCTTCTGAGCGTGATACCATCTTCTGAGCTTCAGTGCTTCTGATCTCATGTTCTTCTGATGCTTCCATAGACCCATGTTCTGATTCTGCTTCGACCATCTTCTGATGTCTTGCCAGACCATGTTCTGATGTTGCATGCTGAACCCTTGAGACAAAGCTTCTGAGCGCTGAATTATGCGTACTCTTTATATATTTCCTGAAAGGGAAATTGCATTGGATTAGAGTACCATATTATCTTAAGCAAAATTCATATTATTGTTATCATCAAAACTAAGATAATTGATCAGAACAAATCTTGTTCTAACAATCTCCCCCTTTTTGATGATGACAAAAACATATATAAATGATATGAATTTGCGATCAGAAAGAATAGAAGGCAAAAGACAAATTACACAGCTATAGCATAAGCATATGAATATGTCTCCCCCTGAGATTAACAATCTCCCCCTGAGATAAATAATCTCCCCCTGAAATAAATACTCGAAGAACTTTAATAAAAGACTTCCCTGATTATTTCGGTAGAGACGGTCATATAAGCTTCTTGTCTTCAGAGAATTCATAGCTTCTGACTTCTGCTTCCATAGGACAGCTTCAGAACTAGAATTTCCTTAGATCCTTAGAACACTCACAGCTTCTAATTCCTGCTTCCATCTAGGACAGCTTCAGAACTTGAATTTCTTTGATCTTCTGAACATTCACAGCTTCTGATTTCTGCTTCCATTCAGGACAGCTTCAGAACTTGAATTTCTTTGATCTTCAGAACATTCACAGCTTCTGATTTCTGCTTCCATTTAAAACAGCTTCAGAACTTGAGTTTTCTGGATCTTTAGAACATTCGCAGCTTCTGATTTCTGCTTCCCTCGGATAGCTTCAGAGCTTTGAATTTCTACCAACATCACTTCATGCTAGATTTGTATCAGAACATTGTTGAATGTACCAGAGCATCATCTGAGCATCTCTACATCCTGAAATGTTACAGAACAAAAACTAAACGACAAAAGTCAGCATGAACGAGTTAGAATATAAAATGTATGTTAGAACACATTATATGTATCAGAGCCATAACATTATATGTATCAGAGCAAATAATATATCAGAGCAAATAGAATTTTGTCAAATCAAGTAGACAAATATAGATCAAATTCTATTATCAGTGCTTCTGATTCATTCTTCTTTCTTGCTTCTGATTTCTGAAGCTTGACAGCACTCAGCTTGCTTCAGTTTCCATGGTTTTGCTTCTTGTGTTTGCTTTGAAGATTCTCTTCAGTATACCTGCAAAACACTTAAACCATATAGAACTTGCAGTTCTTGTTAGTAAGAGCAACTGATTAAATCAAATCATTTATCATTTATCTTTCTCCCCCTTTTTGTCATAACATCAAAAAGAATATTTCAAAAGATTCAGATGCATAAAACGACAAATAAAATGAAACACGTGGAGAAAGAAGACGATTTCATTGAAGTGCAAACAGCAGGTACAGAAGTACATGAAGATAAGAAAGATCAGATGCACAAAGACAGATGCAACGAAAGGAAAGAAACAACACAGACTCAATCTAAGATGGCCCTAGTCTTGACAAGATCTTGGTCAGCATCTCTTGAACCATATTGTTGTGTCCTTCTTGCCTCACCATGAAAGCACTATACTGATCATTGAGTGAGCTTTGCTCATCCTGTCTCTTCTGAATTTCTTCTAGAGTCCTTGCAAGACGAGAAGATTCACCAGAAGAAGCTTCACCGCTTTCAACCACAGGAATGGCATGTTGATCTGCAGCTTCCATAGATAGATCATTTGCAGGGATTTCCTCAACAGGAACAGTTTTGGCAACATGATCTTCAGCATCTGCTTCTTGCATAGAAGCATCTCCATATTCTGCAGCAGGAATTTCCGAGTCTCCATTCTCAAGTGCCTGAAGAATGGCAGCTAGATTCCTGGGAGCAGAAGGACCTTCAACTACTGGTGGGTCAACAACTTCTGGAATGACCAAGTTTGGATCTTTCTCAGACGGGTTTTCCCTCAGATAGTCAAAGAGAGTCTTGAAATCTCCGAGCAGAACAGGATATTAAGGTATCCAAACCACAATCTCCCTGCAAGGATTTGCTTCCAATGCAGCAGCGAGTCTTAATTGTTCCATCTCATCCAAGAAGGGCTTCTCTTCCAAAAGATATCTTCCTTTGAGACGAGCAAACCAGAAGTCTTCATAATTCCTCAGAATTCCACGAGGCCGTGGGGCAGCAGCTACACATGCTTCCTGAAGTTCTAAAAACAGAGCATCTGATTCTCTGCGAAAGATCCTCCAGAAGTTCCGCATAGCAACATCATTCAATCCAGAACTTTCAGCGAGTCTGAGAGTATCAAAGGTACTTCTGAGATTCCTCTTTATGTTTTCAAAAACTACACCAATAGGATATACGGGGCGGGATTTTATTTGGGTTTTTGAAAAGGCAGGTTTGGAAGTGAAGTACGGATGAGGTTCTCTATCCAACCTATAAGAAGATTCTGCTTCAGTATCAGAATCTAACACTACCACTTCAGCTTCAGGACGAGGCTTGGGAGTGTAGTTGCAATCACGGAGCAGCTGCTCATGTGATGCAGAGGTTGGAAAAGGAGAATCACAAGGATTGTTTTGAGAGGTGGAGGGAGTATGTTCAAGAGTAGCGTTGAGAGAAGGTTGAGATGGGAGGAGAGTTTGAAGGGGTGGTATATCCAGAACAGGATTTATGGTAGGTGGAGAGGAAGGAATAGTTAAAGGAGAAGATGGAGGTGTAAGAACATGGACAAAAACAGGTGATTCTAATGTGGCTTTTTCTGGTTCAGGTGTAGGGACAATCTCTATTGGTGCAGCTTCTGAACAAACAGCAGGAACAGAATTAGGTTCAGAAATGCATATACCTTTGGAACCTCTCAGAAAAGCTTTGGCTACATCCTCAGTCTTTTTCTGCTTCTTACTCTTCGGCTCTTCAATAACCTTTGCTTTGCCGCTAGCGATTTCTTTCCTTCTGACATAAGCCAGAACTTCTGGTTGATTCTCAGCCTCTTGAGCAGCATTTTCTTCATCTGAGCTTTGAATAATCATCTTCCTTTTTCTGATTTTCTTCTTCTCAATAACTTCAACAATCTCAGCATCGTTATTTGACTTCTTCTTCTTTTTCTCAGCTTCCTTCTTTTTCTTCTCAAAATCAGCAGAGACAGCCTTAGCAACCTTTGCAATGACTTCTTCTGGGATCACTTCTTTATTGGTGGTAGCAGCAGGATGATCAAACTTTCTTTTGGTCCTTTCCTCCTTCTTACGATTCACTTTAATAGGAGCACCTTTGTCTTGATCTTTAAGACTCTTATCCTCTTTTTGTGATTTCAGATACTTAGTTCTGACTTGTGGTACCTCACTATTGAAGAAGGTTTTGAATTCAGCTAGAACTGGCTCTCTTCTGATTGTTGTTCCAGCAAGAGGTTGAGGAGTCTTAATGATAGCCTTAATCACGTTCATCCTCTTTAAAGTGAATGCGTTCAGACAAGCCCCAAATGTGACAGCAAGGTCTTTCACAATACCTTCAGATTCCAGACTCTCAACAATCTTGGAATGCACCAGAAGGTTTGTAATGATTCTACCAAAAGGAATGATTGTTCCACCATTTTCTTTTCTGAAAGCGTTTCTGGAATCCTTTACTGCTTTCCACATATGGTTGAAGATAATGTAAACCACATCAACCTGTTTCTGAGTGGCAATGCAATAAAGAATATATTTTTGCTCATTGTTTATGAAGTCAGCGGCATGTGTCGCTTTCCTATGGTAGAAGCACCCAAGAATGATCTTTGTCCAGATTTTGTAGATATCTCTCAACTCCTTGACGTGTTTTGTTTTCTTGACATTTGAATAGAGAGTGGATAGAACCTCTTCCCAATCTTCCCTTTTATCGATTTCAAAAGCTCCTTCCGCGTTCTTCAAATCAAACATCACTCTAAGGATGTTCTCAGTAATAACAACAAACTTTCCATGGACGAAAGAAAGTATTGATTTTGGAGCAACCACAGCATGTGCCCAGAACTCCTTGACAAGATCTGGATAAACTGGGCCAACGAACTCAGCAAACAACGAGGTCCATCCTTGAAAGATGATGTCTTCTTTAAGATTAAATCCATGTTCTTCAAGGTTGTCAAAGTCAACAATAAGTTCACATAGAACTTCTAATTTGTTCTTGGGAATAGAGCATGCAACAACAGGAGTAAGTTGCAACGTTTCTTCTTGGAGATGATGAGGAACAGATGACTCAGCATTTTGGGATGAGAATGCAGCCATTGATGCAGAATGACCAAAAAAACGAGCAAGAGAAGCGAACTGGGTTTTCGATTAGGGTTTTTAGAAAACGGCTAAGAACTTTTCAAACGAGAGAATGCAAGGAGAGAGAGAGAGAGAGACAAAGGAGCGAAAAAGATGTACGATATGATTTGAAAAGAATATATAGAGACGGATTTGAAAAGAAAAAAAAATAATAAGAAATATAAATTGAACAGTTCCAGAATCAAAGGAAATCAATTTTATTAAATGATGAGTGACGTGAGGAGAGAGAACGTGGTAAATGAAATGATTTGAAACAGTTACCTAGGTCGGCGTCTTTTCAACTGCACGCTTTGTACTAACCGTACAGACACGTGTTCACCATCAGATAATAGATGACAGCTGTACAATTCAGAATAGACTTTACGCCTTCAGATTCTGATCACTGCTTCTGATCTGATCAACTTTCTCTTCTGGAAACACTTCTTCTGAAGTGTGCTGATATAAATCTGAATGATCTTCTGATTCATTACTTCTGATGTACACAGCTTCTGGAGATTCACTTCTTTGTTCTGCAGCTTCTGATACGACAAAATTGTATCTGCAGAAAATCTTAAGCCGCTTTGTTTCATCAGAAACAAGTTTATCATCAAACTAGATATTTATTGATTCGTCCACAATCAAGGTTTCAAAGTTGTCTATTCTGTAGCATTTTACATCATTGCTATAGACACAAACAAAATAGATGGTTCCAAGACTAACAACTTTCTTTTCTGATCTCCTACAAGCATAGTTTCTTCAACAGATTTAAGAACCAGAACTTGGAAGACAATCTTTCTTCCCTTCAAGTGTTGAGACCAACTTGAGTCCAGGAGACATGTCATGTTGACTTTTATCTTCTTTGTCACCAAGAGAATCTGCAAAAGAAATAGTCTTTTTCTTTGGTACCCACATTTTCTTGGGTCCTTTCTTGTTAGTTCTCCTCAAGTTCTGATTGAACTTGGGTTTAACATTGTAAGCAATAGGAGGAACAGCATGATAATTCTTAATGTGAGTTTCATGATATTTCCTAGGTTGTGTCACATGCTTTTTGGTGTGTGTTATGTGAAAACTTTGAGCATGTGAAGTGTGCCTAATATCATGGGAGTGGCCATACTTGAACTGATCATACAATGGCTTGTATGTGATTTTCATTTCATCAACAGGTTCAAGTTTGTATGGGGTTTCACCCTCAAAACCAATGCCTACTCTTTTGTTTCCAGATACAACATATATCATAGAAGCTAGCTGACTTCTGCCAATACTTCTAGATAAGAACTTCCTGAAACTTAAATCATATTCTTTCAGAATATGGTTTAGACTGGGAATGGATTTTTCTGAATCAGAAGGAGATCCAACATTATTGGATAATTTTAAAAGTTTTTCTTTTAATTCAGAATTCTCCAACTCAAGCTTCTTTGTTTCAAATTCAAATTGCTTTTTCAGCTTTTTGTATTTGAGACTAATCTGAGACTTGAGTTCCAGAAGTTCAGTTAGACCGGAAACTAACTCATCTCTAGTAAGTTCAGAAAATACCTCTTCAGAATCTGATTCTGATGTAGATTCTGATCCGTCATCTTCTGTCGCCATCAGCGCACAATTGGCCTGCTCATCTTCAGAGTCTGAATCATCTTCTGACTCATCCCAGGTTGCCATAAGACTTTTCTTCTTATGAAACTTCTTCTTGGGATTTTCCTTCTGAAGATTTTGACATTCATTCTTGTAGTGTCCAGGCTCATTGCATTCATAGCACATGACCTTCTTCTTGTCAAATCTTCTGTCATCAGAAGATTCTCCACGTTCAAATTTCTTTGAACTTCTGAAGCCTCTGAACTTCCTCTGCTTGGTCTTCCAGAGTTGATTTAGCCTTCTGGAGATTAAGGACAGTTCATCTTCTTCTTCAGATTCTGATTCTTCAGGATCTTCTTCTCTAGCCTGAAAAGCGTTAGTGCATTTCTTGATATTAGATTTTAATGCAATAGACTTACCTTTCTTTTGAGGCTCATTTGCGTCCAGCTCTATTTCATGACTTCTCAAGGCACTGATAAGCTCTTCCAGAGAAACTTCATTCAGATTCTTTGCAATCTTGAATGCAGTCACCATAGGACCCCATCTTCTGGGTAAGCTTCTGATGATCTTCTTTACATGATCAGCCTTGGTGTATCCCTTGTCAAGAACTCTCAATCCAGCAGTAAGAGTTTGAAATCTTGAAAACATCTTTTCAATGTCTTCATCATCCTCCATCTTGAAGGCTTCATACTTCTGGATTAAAGCTAGAGCTTTAGTCTCCTTGACTTGAGCATTTCCTTCATGAGTCATTTTCAAGGACTCATATATGTCATAGGCCGTTTCCCTGTTAGATATCTTCTCATACTCAGCATGAGAGATAGCATTCAGCAAAACAGTTCTGCATTTATGATGATTCCTGAAAAGCTTCTTCTGATCATCATTCATTTCTTGCCTAGACAGCTTTACGCCACTGGCATTTACTGGATGTTTGTAACCATCCATCAGAAGATCCCATAGATCACCATCTAGACCAAGAAAGTAACTTTCCAGTTTATCTTTCCAGTATTCAAAGTTTTCACCATCAAATACCGGCGGTCTAGTATAACCATTGTTACCGTTGTATTGCTCAGCAGAGCCAGATGTAGATGTAGGTGTAGGTGTAGACTTTTCACTTTCATCAACCATCTTTTACTGAAGCGTTTTTCTCTTCCTGAATCTTTTCTAAACACGGTTAAGTGCTTGCACCTTAGAACCGGCGCTCTGATGCCAATTGAAGGATAGAAAAACACTTAGAAAGGGGGGGTTTGAATAAGTGTAGCTTTAAAAAACTTGACAGATAAAAATAAATTGCACAGTTATTTTTATCCTGGTTCGTTGTTAACTAAACTACTCCAGTCCACCCCCGCAGAGATGATTTACCTCAACTGAGGATTTAATCCACTAATCGCACGGATTACAATGGTTTTCCACTTAGTCAGCAACTAAGTCTTCCAGAGTCTTCTGATCACACACTGATCACTCCAGGAACAACTGCTTAGATACCCTCTAAGACTTTTCTAGAGTCTACTGATCAACACGATCACTCTAGTTACAACTTGCTTAGTTCACTCCTAAGACTTCCTAGAGTATTCTGATCCACACGATCACTCTAGTTCCTTACAACTTAATGTAATCAATCTAAGAGTATTACAAATGCTTCTTAAAAGCGATAATCACAACTGTGATATTTCTCTTAATCGTTTAAGCTTAATCTCACTAATATATTACAACAGCAATGTAGTGAGCTTTGATGAAGATGAAGATTCTGAGTTTTGATTTGAACAGCGTTTCAGCAAGTTTGATATGAGTTGTTTTGGTGCAGAATCGTTAACCTTGCTTCTCATCAGAACTTCATATTTATAGGCGTTGGAGAAGATGACCGTTGAATGCATTTAATGCTTTGCGTGTTCCGTACAGCATCGCATTTAATGTTATACGCTTTTGTCAACTACCTCGAGCCTTGTTCACGCTGTGTCTACTGACGTAGCCTTTAATAGCTTTTAACGTTCCTTTTGTCAGTCAGCGTAGCTTGCCACTTGTACTTCCTTCTGATCTGATGTTTGTGAATACAACGTTTGAATATCATCAGAGTCAAACAGCTTGGTGCATAGCATCTTCTGATCTTCTGACCTTGAAGTGCTTCTGAGCGTGATACCATCTTCTGAGCTTCAGTGCTTCTGATCTCATGTTCTTCTGATGCTTCCATAGACCCATGTTCTGATTCTGCTTCGACCATCTTCTGATGTCTTGCCAGACCATGTTCTGATGTTGCATGCTGAACCCTTGAGACAAAGCTTCTGAGCGCTGAATTATGCGTACTCTTTATATATTTCCTGAAAGGGAAATTGCATTGGATTAGAGTACCATATTATCTTAAGCAAAATTCATATTATTGTTATCATCAAAACTAAGATAATTGATCAGAACAAATCTTGTTCTAACATTGTGGAGTTGATTTGGAGAAACAAATATCAACTGTATCTCCACTATTTCTGGACAAAATCAAATCAAATATCCAAAGGATAAAAGCCCAAAATTGATTGTTATATAAAAGAGTCCTTCCATACATTGAAGATCACGAGCTTTGAGTATTATTTTAGGCCGAGCCTTTTTGTTTGTGTTACTTGTACACCACACTATTGCTTCAGTCACTTGGTATAGTAGTTGGTTTGCGTAGTTGAGTTGTAATTCAATATTGATCACTTTGATTATTGTTGTAGGTCACTTGAGATAAGTGATTGAGAGAAAATGTGAAGAGACTTCTCGTATTTAGGAGGAGACATAAATATAAAGACATTGAGAGTAAAATTAAGAAAAAGGGCATTGAAAAAGGGATTTGTTCGTGTAAAACACTTTGTATTAATTCTATTAAATATTGGATTTCCTTTCTCGGGTAGAGTGTCCCCTTAGCATAGGTATGGTTTCACCGAACTAGGTTAACAAACCTTTAGTGTTCTTTATTGTTTTTACCATGATTCATTGTTATTGTCATATTGTATGTTATCTCGTGTAACTAGTTGGGCAAGTTGTCCCAGACATAAAATTTCACTAATTAGAATCCCTTTGTGTCTTGGTCAAAGTCGCAACTAATGAAGATTTGAGCTAATGTTAAAATACATATGTCAGGACTATTAATAACTTATGTCTAACAATATTTATAGTTTTCCAATAATTTTTTCTCAATCCTAGTTTGGAATTAAATTGTTCATTAACACTTTATAACGTTAAAATCAACTATTATTGAATAATAAAAGGGTTTATCATGACAATGAACATTACTCAATTAATTATATGTCTCACACAAATGTTGGACAAATTCATCTAAAGTTGCTTAATCTAATGAAACTAGCTAATTGTTTTAAGAGAAATCATGAAAGCAATAAAGACCTATGTCTAATCCAATCTATAAGTGTGACTAATAAGTATGAACATATTTTTCTATTTCTTTCTTCATTCCAAACCACAATAACATTTTCCTTAAATCCTAATACATCTTTGTGAATCCTTGACAAAAACTTAATTTATTGTGGTGAGCTCCTTCTAATATCAATCATTCAGTCTCCTTGTCCTTAAATACACAGGTTAATAGTAATTTATCCCCTATAATGTTAGCGAATTTTGCTTTTCCCCCTTCCTACCTTTTGGCAACGGTTTTAAAAATAAAAAAAACGTTGCTAAAATCCGACTTTGGCAACGGTGGGAGTAAACTGAAACTCGCTCATATTACAGGGGATAAACTACTATTAACCCTAAATACACAAAGCCTTTCTCCAAATCTCAGTATTTCGTCACTTTCAATGTAAATGTCTCCACCCTTATCA